>NC_142193.1:32780000-32860000 GCF_026936395.1 Plectropomus leopardus
CATCAATGGATTTTTAAATTTCCGACAGTCTTTGTACAAATCCTGTTCTTACACAGGATTTAGAAACACGACTCCAGGACAGAAAGCTTTCAGTGTATTTAGTTTTCCTACTGAAACTGCAAATCAGCATTTGCAAATTTTATGACTTTTCAGGTTCTTTATTTGACTGTATGAACAAGGAGAAGCTTCTTTATGGAGATTTAACATCAAAACCATTGAGCTTCCGTCAAAAACACGGGAAATCTCAAAGGACGCCACTGAGCGGAATAATTGCGCGCAGGTCTCAGGAGACAAAGGATCACTTGTTGGATGGATCCCTCCCTGTGCTGGTACTTGAAAAATATCCAAAAGCCCCGAAAACTCGCACAGAGAAGCAAAACCGTAACTTTAAATCAAAGTTACCTTTCACAGGAGACCTGGGAGGACGTCCTCAGAGTCCGCGTCTTCACTGTGCTGATGGAGGCTGTCGCTGTGGCAGCAGACCGACGGAGACAACACCAGCTCAGCGCACAATTCTGTCCTCTGACAGTCAAACGCAGGACAGTCTCCGTCCTCCGGTGTGGCTCTGTCAGATACGAAGGAGCCTCCGAGTGATTTTTCAGCTTTCTGCTTGTATTTTCAGGCGGTCGGCGGGTTATAAGTGCTGCGGGGGAGGAGGGGGAGCAGGTGGGAGTGACCACGGCGGCTGAGTAATAACACACATCACCATGGAGTCCTGCGGTCCTGAGGGAGGAGGGGGAGAGACATCACCTGTTTGCAGTCACACCTGCCTGCCGACACACCTATGTAGCCCCGAGGTGCAGATCTGAATACAGTTTTTGCATACGACAAACGACGTAATGATTGGACCCGTTTGTAATCAGTAACTAAAGGCCAAACCGTTTGTGCCAGGGACCAGGGGCTGGGGGGCCGGGGCCAGGGGCCAGGGACCAGGGGCTGGGGGCCGGGGCCAGGGGCCAGGGACCAGGGGCTGGGGGGCCAGGGGCAGCAGCCCAACACGTTACTAAGATTTTAGGACATTTCTGAGACTTTAGGAGGCTTCTAGGATTTTAGGCTTCCAGAATTTTAGGACATTTGTCCACTTTTAGGACATTTCTAGGATTGTAGGATGCTTCTGGAATTTAAGGACACTTCTGTTGATCTTTAGCACATTTCTCACATTTTAGGACTTTTCTTGGATTTGAGAAAATTTCTGGGATTACAACACATTTCGAGGATTTTAGGACACCTCTTGCATTTAAGGACATTTCTTGGATTTTAGCACATTCCTCAGATATTTGGACAGTTCTAAGATTTAGATTTAGGATGTTCCAAGTACTTTAGCATGTTTCTCACATTTTAGGACATTTCTAGGACTTTAGACAATTTGTAGGAGTCAGGGACATAGGATTTAAGGATATTTCTCCTATCTTGAGATCTATCTATGATTTTAGATCATTTGTAGGTTTTTAGCACATTTATAGGATTTAAGCACATTTCTCTAATATCAGGACATTTCTAGGATTTCTGGACATTGGGGACTTAGCTAGGACATGTCTGGGGGTGCCCATCCTCACTGGAAAAACAGCGACAGTTCACTAAAAAACACAATTTTCGTGGTTTATCGTTCTTGAACAGGTCTGTAGCCTGGCAGGCGTCTCATCCTGCTATCTCTCCATCTACGTCTTTTGTATTTATTGCATTCTTATTTATTTTGCTGTTTGTATTTTAAAATGAAGTACATATACGTGCCAGTATAAAAACTACAGTCACACTTCGAGGCAGGACTGCGTCTCAGTACAGCCACGCTCAGAGGTCCTTCAGGTGGACTCTCCGTCACCAGGTTCTCCTGAATGAATGAACTTTGGCCTTGTATTTCTTACATTGTATGTGTGACATTCGCCTTATCTGAACGACGAAATCCTTTAAACCGGACAAAAAAGACTGCAAACAGAGTGACGGGTGGAAATTACTTACCAAACTGCCAAAGAAGAGAGGAAAGATGATTTACAGCAGAGGACTGACGATCAATCACAGCACCTTACTGGCGTCATCACAGGTTTGAGCAGCCGATAAAGATCAGTTGGGATCGGAGCTCAACTGTATGAAGTAAGTGAATAAATATTAATACGTCATAACCAATTCAAACCAAATATTAACCCTTTTAAACATGTGCAAATTGGCTCAGTTTCTGGCAAAAACATGGGAAGAGGGCCATGAGCAAATTAACAAGGAATGTGTACAAAAAAAGTATAAAGTTAGACAATAAATAAATAAATAAATACATTTTTCATTTCTTTCTGTAACATTTTAATATGTAATTAAGAGAATTATAAATACAGTTTTCAGGACATTTTTCCCGTGTTTTTTATAATATCGAATAATCCCTCCCAGCTAATATTCAGATCCTTTTTTTTTCACTTAGCGGGACATTTCTTACCAATTTTCTTACTAATTTATTTAGAAGTTTTAGCGTTTTAATTGTTGGTAAAAGGCGTCTGAATGCAGCACAAGAAAACTGATGTCGACCGAGGTGTTATAGTAAATTTTTCTCTTTTCAAATCTAGAACAAGAAATCATGAGTTTTTTTCTGTTCTTGTTTCTTGTTCCACATTAAACTTTATCTACACGAACATCCGGAGATCATCTGCGTGTCCGACACCGAGCCGACTGAAAGGCTCCGGTGTGTCATTCATGACGGGGTGTCACAACACTTGTGCTTTTCGGCCTTTTCTTACTATTTATGCACACCCACACTTTGTCACTCACACACACCCTTGAGTGTGTTACGCAAGAGGCAAGAACACGCCGCATCTCATTAACTATTTGTGTCAAACAAACGTCTTTCAGAAAAACATATAATACAAATACGTCATATTCACACCGTTAAGTGATTCATCATCTGGTAACAAAAGCAGCAGGAGAGAAAAAAGTGCATTAGAAACTAAAATACAGACGGAGAGGGAGACGAGAGGGGGATTTTTCCTGAGAAAGTGTCACACTAAACTGACGGGGCTTCTGATCGGAGCCTGTGGGTCAGGACGCTGGGACGCTGAAACACACAGCCCACGCCACAGATGCTCCGCCTCTGAAGGACTGAGACGGAAGAGCCCGCGTTTCTGCCGCTGTGAGAGTCGGCGTTAGCCTCGGTGACGTCAGCGGCACAGCCTGGTTTTCAAGTGCATCTAATATTTATCCACTACACTGGTACGACATCCACGGTATTTCCTGGTGTATTTATAGACCAAGCATTTGTATTTAACCCTCTGAAACCTGAGCAAATTGGTTTGACTGCTTTAAAAAACATGAAAAAAAGGCAGTGAGCAACTTCACAGTGCATGGCCCCCCAAAAAAGCAAGAAATTAGTAAAAAGTTGCAAGAAAATTCCCTGAAAATAAGCAACAAAAAAGAAATATAAAAAAAGAAAAATTTTGTAATAACTGCGCCCCCTTTTTTAAAGCTAATTTTAAGGTCATTCTCTTCGTCATTGCTAACTAATTCCTTGAAATCTGTGAGACAATTCTTGTAAAGTTGTCACTGCATTTTCGCCATGTTTTTGAAAAAAAAAAAATAAATAAATAAATAAAAAAAATCTAACCAATATTTTCAGGTCCCAAAGGGTTAAATAGCTTCTGAAAGAAAACTGATGCCCAACCACGTTTTGAAGGCTTAAATCATAAATCGTCTTTAAAGGTACATAATGCAGGAACGGCAGTTTGGTCCGCCTTCCTTCAGCTAGATTTGTGAGTTTTGGTGCAGTTTGGGTGTTTTGGGGAGCTTACTCTGGGCTGCGAGCTTCTTATGGTCGGACACCTGGCTGCTACCTTTTAAACTCCTGAGCGCACCTGCCTGACGTGCCCGGAAACACCCGAAAAATGAGAAGAAAATAAGGAAATACAAGAAAAGGGCAGAGTCTCTGCAGACAAATACACCAACACAAACTATTAAAACGAAGATTAAGAGGGAACACTCTTGTGCGAGTCTATTCTTAAAAAAACAAAAAACAAAACCTACATAGTATACCTAAATGGACCTTAACAGGGTTTTTTTTTTTAACACGTCTGATTTACCATTAACATCACTGCGGGAAATGTCGCGAAGGCCTTCAGAAGTGCTCCTTTAATGTAAAACATGTTCTTTCCATCTTAGCTGACCATTTGCTCTCCGTTTGAATTCATCGTTGAAACATCGGCTTGTTAGTTTCACGGGTGGAAAAAGCAGCTGCTCGTTTTTAGCTGCAACCATCGATTCTGCTGAGCGAGTGTAAGCGCCAACAGTTTCACACCTTTGCCTTGTTGCACACGGCCCGTCCCAACGGGGCAGCCAGCGCCAGTTCCCCAACGATGCGCTCGTCAAAATCACCAGACTCCATCGACAAAAACAGTAATTTAAACCTTTAGGGACCATTTTAGTCTCTTGTCTTCTTCCTGTTGTGATAACTGTGTGTGTGTTGATGCATGTGTCCTAAATGTAGTCCAGATTGTGTATTTGAGTGTAATCAGTGAATTTGCAGCTCAGCTCCTACAATAAGTCTAAAATACACTGTGGAAACTAAATAGTTACATTCAGACTGTTCAGGTCCAAAAATGCTCCATTGAAACCCATTCAAACTGACATTTTTGATCCCACAGCCATCAGAGCAGAAAAACAGGACTTGTATTATTTCTGGGTGTCATTCTGGGCTTTTGACTCTGAATTTGTCATTTTGACTATTTTCCACCTGATGAGGTCATTTTGACCATATTTGGCATCTGGAGGAAATACATGCTATTTCCACTAGGTGACCTGTCACAGTCAATGTAGCTGCTGATCACTGACATATCCCAGACTGTCAGCAGCTACACTCACACACTGACATATCCCAGACAGTCAGCAGCTACACTCACACACTGACATATCCCAGACTGTCAGCAGCTACACTCACACACTGACATATCCCAGACTGTCAGCAGCTACACTCACACACTGACATATCCCAGACTGTCAGCAGCTACACTCACACACTGAGCACGGAGGAGATTTAAAACAAACAAACATTTTTTTCCATTTAAAAACATAGTGGCATCCTGACACAAACCTGGCATTTAAAGGGTTAAAATTCTAAAAATGAATCAATATTTGATATTTTTGATTAGGACTGATGTTGGTTAAAAAATTAACTCAATGACATAAGAAAATAATATTAATGTATATATTTTTTTAAAGCTTGATTTTGAAAAGGGCATACTGTGCGCAGAGCGACAGGCGTAAGCGGGCCCTAAGAGTTAATATTGCCGGAGACAGGCGCCGCCAGTTTATTGTTAAATTTGTGTTATTCAGTGAATCCAAACTCAGCAGCAGGAGAGCAGCTCCTGTGTTCAGAGATGTAAAATGTATGTTTTTCTGAATGGAGTCTGGCTTTGAGGAGAGCGCTGTGGCGACTTCATGTAATACAGCATACACTTCAACTCACTCTGACTTTTTTAGGACTCTAAAATATGCTTTGCTGCGGCCCTCGTCCACAGCAGTGTCTTGCTTTGCATCTGTCTCAGTGTTCCTGTCTGCTTCTCCAAACTGGGTGCCAAGGGCTTTTTTTTTCAAACGTGTTCAGAGATGTTTGGGCCCTGAAACAGTCCGTGTCCTGCACAGCTGCCACACCGGCCCACTCTGTCCCCTGCCCGTGTGCTCACGGGACACCTTCATACCATCCTGGACACCAGACCAGACAGACGGAGCAAAGGACAGCCTGTCTCTACTTATACTTCCTCTGGTGTCCGAAACGCCGGCCCGTGCGTGCTGAGCTCCTGTCACCTGGGGTCGGAGCGCCTCAGGTCGCCTGCTTGTCCGGGTGGCTCTTCAGCTTGTGGAACTTGACGCTGTCCAGCTTCTCGAACCTCTTCTCACAGAAGTCACAGGTGAAGTTGTAGTGGGCCTCTGGAGTGTGCTTCTTCATGTGCCAGTTCAGGGACGCACGCTGGCGACACTGGTAGCCGCAGATTTCACATCTTAAAGATGGCGAGAGTGAGAGGACGAGAAGGAAGAAAACAGGGAAGAAAAGTGATGAGAGTGATGATCATGTAGATCTTTTCCATTAACCCCCAAACTGCACAAACTCAAACTGCTAATTAGGGCTGAAACAACTGGGCTACTCGAGTAATTCGAATAACTCAATTAATAAAAATCATCGCAGTAAAATGATTTGGGTCCGTGTATTCCGCTGTAACTTTTACGCACAGTATGCAGCAGGCCTAAGCTGTGAAACAAGTTTCCATGGTAACGAAAGCAGCACACACCCAAAAAAGTGACGGAGGGTGGCAGCGCGTCTTGTGTGTCTCATTAAAGGACAGTTGTGTGTTTTTGAGGTGGGGCTGTGAGACACTGATGGACAGTCTGTACAGCTACTGGTCGGCGCGCTCCAGGTCTGCAGAAACACGCGGGGCGCGTGCCCAACCGGGGTTGATATCAAAACGTGTTTTAGCCACTTTAAATACAGCGTCCACTTAGATACTGATATTGATTTTTTTTTAGAGTTTTTCCACCGCTTTACCGCGCCGTCACACAGCTACTTCCTTTGGCACTACTTTTTTCATCCGCCGCTCGGAGTATGTGAGCGGAGCGGAAATTAAAATTAACATCAACAACAGTATTATTCATGACATGAATCAACATGATCACAGTGTTTCTCCTACAATGTTACACACCGACGACACTTTCCCGACTAAACGTTAGCTTTACGTAGGACTGCGAATTTTCCCCCTCTGAGACTCCTGTGGTCTCTGCTCGCTCCGGTGTCCTCCCGGGGATCACGCGCCCCGCCCTCGGCCGGGCGCGTGATCCCCGCGGAGGAGCGAGCGAAGCTGTGAGCAGAAAAACTCTGTTTTCTGCGGTCAGCACTTACTGCAGCGGAGTTTCTCCCGTGTGCGTCCGCCTGTGGACCTCCAGGTGATTCTTACGCTTGAACGACTTCCCGCACGTCTCACAGATGAAGTCTCGCACGCCTGTGAAAACACTCAGTTACATTTGGAGCTTTACGAGGATGATACTCTGACGTGTGTGTGACACGTCTTCGCGAGCCCACCTGAGTGGATGATCATGTGGCGATGCAGGTGGTTGGACAGGTAGAACTTCTTTCCGCAGCCCGGATGGGGACAAACCTTGGTCCTCCCTTTCCTGTGAACTAGGTTGACGTGATTCTGCAGAGAAGCGAAGAGATGCTGGTCTGCTTTTAACAGACGGAGGCTGAGGTGTGAATATATATATATATATATATATATATATATATATATATATATATATATATATATATATATATATATGAAGGAGAAGTCTCACCTGAAAGCTGCTGATGGCGACGTAGACTTGACTGCAGCCCTCGTACGGACAGTGGAACATCTTGAGCATCCCATCTGCCTCGATGACCGGACCTCGCCGGTTCCTCTTTGACCTGACGCTGCGGAGACACACACTGCAGGCTGAGTTCACAACGACAAGAGGACAGAAAGCGTCCTCCGAGACTCGTCCAATGTCCCCTGCGCTATAACAAGCCCTTTCAAACATTTTATCCGCAGCATTACAGGCCGATCTCTACAACTGATTTCTCGCTATTTCTAATTCCAACATGTCTGCAATGTAATGTAATTCTTTACTCTATAATGTAATCCTTTTATCTGTAGTGTAATGCAATCCTTTACTCTGTAATGTAATCCTTTACTCTGTAATGTAATCCTTTTATCTGTAGTGTAATGCAATCCTGTACCTTGTAATGTAATCCTTTACTCTGTAATGTAATCCTTTACTCTGTAATGTAATCCTTTTATCTGTAGTGTAATGCAATCCTGTACCTTGTAATGTAATCCTTTTATCTGTAGTGTAATGCAATCCTTTACTCTGTAATGTAATGCTTTAATCTGTAATGTAATCCTTTTATCTGTAATGTAGTAATCCTTTTATTTATTTTGCACAATAAAAAACACAACAAACAACAACAACATCATGGTAGCAGCTGGTGCAGGTGAGATACAGAAAACCCGGAGAGGCGAATGAGAGAATCTCAGCTGAAAATCAATTACAAAAACAAATATGGAATCCTACCATCAGGATATAAAGGAAGAGCTCATCTGGTTGAAATGAAGGAAAGCAGGCACTGCTTGGAACAAATCTAAGAATTTTGGTAATAATACTCCTCTTTACAGAGTTTGTTCTCCCAAAAAGAGAGCGGTACAATAAACCATGGTTTGATATCTTTTTTGCAAAGCTCTCGGAGAGAAATGACTTCTTTAAATATTCTTTAACAGGATTTGTTGACTTTTACCCCCAAAGCATGTAAATGAATCATCTGAAAGTTTAAATTGTAGATTATGATATTCTTTTAATGGAAAAGGATTCACTTTTATTAAAACTAAGTCTGTAACAATTCATTTCTTACTTGCTGGAATATCTGTTTTTTTTTTTTTTTAGATATCTGTAACTTCTATTTCTACATTGAAAAACAGCAGTACACACAGTTTCAGAAATCTTGAACAACGTAAAAAAAAAAAAGGTGCGCAGATGTGGCAAAGATCACAAAACAAACAGAATATCAACACTCAGAAAATTTCATTTATTCAATCTGGACGTTTGAAAGGCTGACCACAGCAGCATAGAAACCTCCATGTAGAGTGTGTTTGCGGCTCACCTGCTTAGACCTCGCTGCAGCTCTCTGTCGCCACTCAGCTCCAGAGCATCAACAGCTGGCTGCAGCAGCTGCTTGTCTCTCAAATCTGCAAAGAAAGTGTGACAGTGGATTAAAAAAATCACTCATGCAGATGCTGGCTGAATCACAATAACCATCTGTAATCTCATCAAGAGCAATGCCATTTTACCAATTATCAGTTTGTGCGTGTGCGTGTGTTTAACTCCCTGTGTGTCATTCTGGGTCATTCTCCGTGTCCGTGAGCGCACATGAAACTCTTTATGAGGCGTTTTTTCCTCAGCAGCAGTTTGTGTGTGTTGGATAGATGATCTAATTCCTGATCAATTAAATGGAGCGAGAGCAAACTGTACGACTCACGAGATGAACGTTTAAGTTTCACTGGTGTTCAACGGCTACAATGAATAACTGAGCGGTGGGCTGAATATATTCCAACAGCAGTCATAATAATAATAATAAAAAACTTAATTTATAGAGCACTTTTCAAAGAAGGATTGCAGCTCAAAGTGCTTCACAATAAACAAATGCAACACAAAAAAAAAGACTGGACAAACAAAAAATCTGCAGTAAAGAAGATATAAAAGGCAAAAAGTGAAGTGAAAAGTACAGAGACCAGTGAGAACAGTAAAATAAGAGAATGGATATAAAATAATATTTACAAAAGAATTTTGTTGTGTTGTGTCCTTCAGCAGCTCAAAACTGCGTGGACATTTGCATCCACACAGAGCTGGTGGATGCTACTTTTACTTTACCTTCAGGGTGCAGAACATGCACATTGTTCAGGTTATGAATCTTATCACTGTTTAGATCAGATGTTATGATGTTTGCAGGAAATTCAAATAACCACCAGCTCTTCGTCTCCGCGCTCACTGTATGTGACTCTCAGTGGTAAGCAAATGAACTCTGTGGTCACAAGAGGCGGCCTGTAGTCCAGCACGCGATACGACAGCGTCTCTCTCAGAGTCGGCCTGCAGACTGTCATCAGGAGGCCAGAGCAGAGCGAGCGCTGGCTTCACGTCAAGTGGAAACGTGCACGTTTTTTGCTTTAACTTATGATTATGAAGTAAATGTGAAGGAAGAGCGTCAACTATTGTCCAACCAAACAGGAAGAGGACGGCACTACAGTTTCTCCTGGTCACTGTCAGTAAAAGACACCAGTAGCTAGTAAGCAAAGCTAAATATGTGTATATATATATGAGAGACTAAAACAGCACACATGAAGGAGCTCTGTAGGACGGCTCGGCTAAGAGACTGATGGAGATGTTTCCAGAGGGTCGGAGCTAAAGCAGCAAATGCACGATGGCTTTTTGTTGTGCAGCTGAAGCGATAGATGGATAACTGTTGGACGGAGAGGGATGGGCCGCGTTGGATATGGATGTAAACATCCTCAGTTGCAGAAATGGCAGACAATGGAGAAAGTTGAGTAAAAAAGAAAAAGCGCCGCACTGTTCAGCTGTGAGAAAAACAGAAATCCATCCAGTTTGCAACAGCTGCGCCAACAACAGAACCAACTGGAAACCCTGGCAATAAAAGGCCGCTTTTACCAAACCCGTAAAGGCTTGAAAAAGTAGATTTGTTGCCAAATTTAAAAAAAAAATATTGTGGATATTTTGGCTTGATTTTTGTACAGTAGGGAGAAGTGGGGTCTCATCATCCATCTTTATCTGTAGTCTGCACCCAGACCCTCTGGAGTCCTCCTCGTGCACTTAATGAAGTGTGCACGTGGACAGCCAGGTGCGTCCGCACTTCACTGACGCTCGTAAGAGCAGGAAGTCCCCACATTTGAATTCACCGTGACGTACTGTGAGCAGCAGTGCCGCTCTGACTGCGGCTCACCTGTCATGGAGTCTTCATCCTCGGCTGCTCTGAGTTTGGAGTCAGATGTGCAGACCTGGTTGTAGGTGACCCCCCCGATGACAGTGCAGGTCACTTCTTCCACGTTTCCGCCGCCCATGTTGAGCTGGATGCCCTCTGATGCCAGGGCCTCGTAGCTGGGACCAGTGATGATGATTAACTGGAGAGGGAAAAAACAGCAGCAGCTTTAGAGCAGTGGTGGTGAACTTAAGCCGCCCGCCCATTTTCTGATTCACAGTCACAATAAAGTGATGCACACTGGGAACAGTTTTTGTCCTTTTAGTCTCAATAAGGTGTCAGAGTGCAAAAACGGCATCAAAAAAGAGCTTGTTGATCAAAATAAGCGCCAATGGAGGATCCCCCACACCCCCCTACAGAGGACACAGACAAGACACTAATGCCCTAAAATTCTAAAAACATCCTAAAATCCTGGAGATGTGCTAAAATCCTAAAAATGTCCTAAAATCCTAGAAATGTGCTGAAACCCTTAAAATGTCCTAAAATCCTTGAAATGTCCTAGAAACATCATAAAATCCAAGAAACGTCCTAAAATCTTAAACTGTCCTAAAATCCGTGAAACAACCTGAAAGCCGAGAAACCTCCTAACATCCTAGAAATGTGCTAAAATCTGAAGAATATCCTAAAATTTGAGAAACGTCCTAAAACCCTGGAAACATTTTTGGGGCTGCTGCCATTGGCCCCTGGCCTCCTGGGCCAGAAGTGGCCCCTGAGCAAAGCCAGCTGAATTTCGCCGGTTTAGAGAAAAGACCTCCGTGATGTCACATCCCTCTGCACCTGAAACCTCTCTGCACAGAGCTGGTTTTCCTACCTGCGACCCCTCCAAAGCGCTCCTCTGCTCGGGGATCTCACAGCTGGTCACCACCGTCTGCAGACTCTGCGGGTCGAACAGCTCGCTCTGCTCGTGTACCTGCAGGGGCGGCGGGACCGACGGCTCCGGCTCAGCTCCCAGCGCGACCGGGCCGCTCAAGCTATGCGACAGCACCGGGTCCCCGTCTGTCTTCTCCAGTTTAGCAGCTAAGTCCGCCGTCACGGTAACGCACTCGTATCCGTGCGGCATCGTCCTGATTTCCTCCTGTCCGTCTCCTCGCCGCAGATCCTCCTCCTCCTCCTCCTCCTCCTCCTCCTCCTCCTCCTCTGAGGGGATGGAGTGAAACGCCGCCGCGGGGGAGGCTTGCTGTCGCTCCATGACCATCTCCATGTCCCACACAGACGGTCCTGTCAGGGGGACGTCCTTGGAGGACGCCTCGACACTGGGCTGGTGGTCCAGAGCTGCAGCCGGTTCTGGCGGGCTCACGGCTGCACGATGAACCTGAGAAACATCCAGGTTTCCTCCCACATCTGCACAACAGCAGGAGGATATAAAGAGCTTACTCACCCAGGTGCAAGTATACTTATTAAAATGATCATTTTTACAAAGACATTTTTCCTATAACATGATTTCAAATACATAATAATTATAAATTCTGTTTCTGTTGCCTTTCTTCTATGTTTTCAAAAGAAACAACAGGCTCAAGTTTCAATCGTTTAAACGCTTGAGAAAGGCACCTGAACGCAACACCAGAAAACTGGCGTCACTTTAGGTTTCAGAGGGTTAAGTCTAATGTGAATGAATGAAAATCAACACAGCTCTGCTGATTAATCATGGGCTCATAACAGCACTAAAAGTACGTTTACTTCCGTATGCTTTGTTGGTTTCTGCACCTTTGAACCGTTTGTGAGCCTCCTTTCTCCTCCTCCTGCTCACTGCACCTTTGGCCACGTGCACGCCCGGTTTGGCTGCGCCCTCCTCGTCGCCCTCTCCGTGCGCTCCGTCCTCACGCTCGGAGTCACTGGCCTCCCTCGCTGGGGGGAAAAGGTGTTGCACAAAGGAGTGTCTGGAGTCGCAGTGCCAGATGGCGGCGGTGGAGGCGTCGGGCTGAGGCTCCAGGGCTCGCAGCTGCGGCTCGTGAGGACAGGAGCGGGCGTGCTCCTGGTACCAGCACACCAGGCTCTGCAGGCCGCACTCTCGCTCCCTCCTGCCTGCCAAACAACACCGGTCAGCCGACACCTGGATTTAAGGAGGACTTTCTCGTATTTACATGTTTCTAAGGACACTTCCGGCTGGATAAACACTACATCCTAACTGGACTCCAGTTTAATGACGAGCAGATTTTCACATTCAGGTGCAGCTCAAAAAACTAGAATACTGCGAAAACGTTCATTTCCTTCACAATTTAATTCAAAGAATTGTACATTCACTAAGTATGTTCATTTATATACTCAATACTTTGGTCGGGGCTCCTTTACTATGATTTACTGTATCAACGTGGCACAGAGCTGAAGGCCATAATTACCAAAATTAAAAAATAAAAATGTGACACATTTTATTTTATGTAATGAGTCTAGAATATATTCAATTTTCCATTTCTTAATTAACCGATGGAAAATGTTTCACAATATTCACATTGTTTGAGATGCACTTGTACAGGAAATTTGCTCTGGTGTGTTGATGCATCACATAAACACAGTAACAGAAAATTAGAATTGAAAAAGTACTGCATGAATCAATAAAACACAAATATAGAAGAAACTTTTTTTTTTTTAAACAAAAAAAGGAAAACATACTATAAAAAATATCTACAATATATCTGAATTAAAATGACAAAAAGAAAAAGAGTGAGAACAACAACTCCTGCTGCAAAACCAAACACAAAACTAACACTGCACACAATCTTCTCTCTATGGAAGCCCATTTCTGCCAAAAAAAACACGGACGAAAGCTACAACTGAAAAAACAATTACTTAAACTAAAGGCAAGTCAAAATTATAAGATACTCGGTCATAACTATGGCGCTTGTGAAGTCACGTTAAAGGACATTAAAACCACATTTTGTCAAAACTTTAAAAAGGTGACTTCTTCGTGCTGAAGTTATTTCCACAAGAGCTCGATTACTCTTTTATAGGACAGATCCGAAAATGCACATCAGTTATCTAGAGCCCAGAGTTTAGTAAAGTAGACGGTTGGACTTTTGTAATGTTGTGGTTGAAAAAACGAGTGAGTAATTTTCAGAACATATTTTCTGGTGTGAGAGATTTTGTCGTTGTCTCTGACCTGATGTTTCGGTCCTTAACAGCAGTAATGCAGCTGTGGTTCGCTCTGATTGACTCTTGTTTTATGGCAATGTATGTTGAGACAAATAGAGAACTTTGTCAGCTTCATACGTGTCCCTCGGGCACGGGGACACCGGCAACACGTGCCTTCATTGTCCACACTGAAGACGGCGACTCTTTAAGTCGGCAACACTCACCTTTTTTCTGTTTCACTGAGGCGTCTGCAGCAAACTTCTTCCTGTAACACAGAGGCCAGTGAGCCGGTCAAAAACTGGTCAGTTTGAGCAGAAAACACACGTCACAACATCAGAGTGTTTCCTGGACTGTTGTGCTGTTTCGGGAAATGTTATTTTGTTTTGGAAAGTGTCGTTTTTTTGCGATATCTTAAAGTGTTTTCTGAAATATTGTAGTGTTGTGAGAAATGTTAATTAGTTTTCTGTTTGCACCCTCAGGACCATCGTGGAAAACATTTGCGGTAAGCACCACGTTGTCTGCGCTGTCTCTCGTGTGATAAATAACGAACAGTCCCTAACTCCGCGGGGCGACATGATGGCGGTAAACTGAGGCTCCAACAGCCGCTCTGCTCGCCCGGAGCCGGCCTCACCCGCTCTGGTCCTGCCGGTCCTGGTCTCCGTAGGTGGAGTGGAGCAGGATCAGGTACTCGGCCAGTCCGGCATCGCTCAGGCTGGTCCTCCGGCGGAGCTCGCTCCACAGCCGGTGCGCCTCTCCCAGGTACACGCGCCTCACGTCGTACTTCTTCCGGGACTCGAGGCGCCTCTGAGCTCGGTCGGTGTCCGTGAGTCTGGGTCGGCCTCTGCACCGCCTCAGACCCCCTTTCTGCGGGTCCCCGGCTCGGTCAGCGTCCAGCGGAGCCTCCAGCTCTGCCAGGCGGAGCGCCATCTTGGACTCAACAGCTGTGTTGTGATTGCCCGGCATCCCGGAAGTTATCAGACTTAACCGGAAGTGCCGAAACAGATTCCTTCTGTGATTGTTTTCCGACACCACCAGCTTCTGAAGCAGGGGCCCCAAATGACAAGAGGCCGGGGTGGGTGTTGGTGATCCTCCACCGGCACTTTTTTTTAAAACAAGCTCTATTCGGATACTTTAAAAAAAAAAAAAAAACAGATTCGTATGTAAACTAAAAGTACAAAAACAATTCACGATGTAAATCACTATTTTGCTGTGAATTAGAAAATAGGCGGTTGCGGGGCCACTCGACTCCATATCCATGTCCAGATTTGGCCCGCGGGCCGTAAGTTGAGTGTCACTGTCCTAAACTAATCCTGTCTGTCCAAATATTATTAAGATATAAAAAGAAAAGTATTCAGCCCGAGAGCCGCGGCGGAACTGTACGGCACACCGCGTTTTCCACACGGACCGCAAACGCATGAACACCGACCAAAATGTAAACAGACGAAACAAACGCGGGAAAGTTCAGTGAACATTTTTCTCAGACGACAGGAAAACAGCAGCGGCCATGACAGACATTTTAGGACTCGTGTTCAGGACTTTTGCGTCGCAGACGGATGTAAAGCAGCAGCTCGCTGCCGGTCTGCCGCCCCCTGCAGCCGGCAGCAGCGCTCTGCTGGTCGGCCGCTCCGGGACCAGCCGCTCCGGGACCAGCCGCTCCGGGACCAGCCCCTCCGAGATCAGCCGCTCCGGGACCAGCCGCTCCGGGACCAGCCGCTCCGGGACCAGCCCCTCCGAGATCAGCCGCTCCGTGCTGCTGCTGGCGGCCGTGACAGCAGCCTCGGAGGCCGGCGTCAGGGTGGTGTTCTTCAGCCGGACTCAGATCCAGAGCCTCCCGGTGTGTCTGCAGCAGAGTTTTCTGAGCGCGGACAGGCTGAAGGTACACAGCGCTGTAGACACAGTAAACACCACTGGGACTTTAAACTCGCTTTAAAACACGCACGCACGCACGCACGCACACGCACACACGTGTCTGATCCGGGACCGGAGGTGACGGGGGTCTCGGCGGTGAGCGGACACGCGCCGCAGAGCCGTGTATATAACAAACTCCAACACAAAACTTTGTTTAGATGTTTAAAAAAACCCTGAAACTTTCATCATTTACAGCAACTTCCCCACAAGCTTTTTTTTAATAAAGTCAAGCAAAAAATATAAATAAAAAGATGAATAAAAAAAAAATCCTACCTGAAGTTTTACAGAGTTAGAGTTCCTCTCATGCTGACAAAGTGTCTGTACTTTTGAACAAATTCATTGTATCTATTATCACTAAAATAAATACCGAGAACATAATCGGCAAAATGCCGAATATTGGCCCCAATATTAATCTGTCGACCCCTATATACACGTACATACACACATAAATATTCACCATGCATGCCTCATCAAACAGGAATTAGGACAAAAACAAGAACAGATCAACCTGAACACACACACACACACACACACACACACACACACAGAAAAAACAAAGTCATACCAAACTCTCGTGTCCCTTCTTACCGCCTGTTTCTCTCTTCTGCGGCTGATTTCCTCCAACACGTTGTTTTTAAAAACACGGTGAAATTCATCACACGTTCTGCGTGTTTTCTCTTCCACACGACAGCTGCTCCATAAATTAACCCCTTTGTTTCTTGAACATACACGTTCGTCTCATCATGTGAACTTCATCTGAAACAACTTGTGGATATTATTAGGCAGCAAGCTTTTTGTCAACGAGTGAAAACTCATATTCGAACATACAGTATGTTCATTGTTTTCCACGTGTTCCACACTAAGAAAGGAAAACAAATCGGCATGCATCGTAGATCATCGAACTTTTTAACTTGACCCCAAAAGGTCATGTTTTATGTTGAAGCAAACATTTGGACAAAATTGTCCCTACCCCAAGTAACTGATGTCAGTCCATGTTTTTTTTTGTGTAAAACTGATCTTAAACTGTATTCTGCTCGGCGCTGAAAAAGTCTCAAACTGAACTTTCCTTCAGGAGGAGCCCCATCTTTGATATATCATAAAAATAATCACATTTCTGACCAGCTACATTCATTTATTAAGCTTCTGTCTGTCAATCTACTTCTTATTTTTCTTTAAAGAAAATCAAGTTTTCCTATCCCAGGACACTTGAGGAGCTGCTGCAGCAGGTGGCCAGCCTCCACGAGTCGTCCAACACGTCTCCCAGCCCTCCCTCGCTGATCATAGTCGACAGGCTGGACGGTTATCTGTGTGGTGCTGCAGGCGGCGGCCACGGTGGATTTCAGCCGGGAGAGCAGTCCTGCGCCGCGCACCTCTCCGCGCTGCTGTGCGACAGCGCCGCCTTCCTCACACGGCTGCTGAGACAACGCTGCTCGAGCTCCCCCGCCTGCCGCGTCATCGTCTCTTTCCACTCTGAAAAGGACATGTTGCAAGCCGGTGCGGAGACCTCTTCCACAGATCCCATCCTCGACGTTCTAGATCGGTATTTCCCGGTGCGCTGCACTCTGGATCGAGACCGGAGCTATGAGGCCACAGCAGCTGGACTGCAGGAGGTGTGGCACGTTTACTTTTCTGGGACGGGCATCACAGACCCTGACCCTGACCCTGATCCTGATCCTGACCCTGACCCTGACCCTGACCCTGATCCTGACCCTAACCCTAGCTTTAACCCTGACCCTGACCCTGACCCTGACCCTGATCCTGACCCTAACCCTAGCTTTAACCCTGACCCTGACCCTGACCCTGACCCGGCTGCAGCACGAGAGTGGCAGTTGTTGATTTCCACTGATGGTTCAATGGAGTTTAAGATGGTTTGAAAACGTCTGTATCAAAGACTGTCGCAGCAGAAAGTTGAAGGTGGATTTGTGTGCATTTTTTCGGGAAAATGCTGTTTTTTCTTTGGCGGTTGGTTGTTGGAAGTGAGGATGAGAAGCAGTATGAGAGGCCTTTACATGCCACCTTCCACGTTGAGCAGATGGTTTGTTTTCAGGATGGTTTCAGCCGTCTCTTCCTGTTTACTGATCAGAGCAGTTCTTGTCTTTGATCCGAGCGTCGCTCCTCTGGTACCAAACCAGCCGCTCAGCTCCGTGTTTCCCTAAAGAACCACCAAACCTACATCAAAGGAGTATCAGTGATGAAAAGCGACTGCTGTCGCCTCACTAAGCTTCCCGCAGAGCCTCAAAAACTCTTAAACGGCACTGAATTCGTCAATGTAAAGATAAGGCCTTAATTGATATTATATTGAGTTAAAAATGCCCAGACATTAGTTTTTTTTTCTGATGTTGCCTTGTAAAATCTCAAAATAATTAACATCTATTTTTTGTTAAATAATTTACCACATTCCTCCTCTTTAACACGTCAGGAATGAATCCAGGAAGTGAAGTGAGACACAAAGAATCGCCGAGAAAACCGTCCAGAAATGCCAAATATTCCCACTTATGTTGGTAAACTAAATAGATACTTTTATGAAAATATAATATGTTTATTGTCTTACATGTGTTTCGCTCTAAAAAGGTCTGGGTTTTTTTCCAACATTTGATGTAAATAATCTAAATTTTTCCCTGGACAGAAAAAGCCATGGTTTGACTTGCCTACACGAACCCTGAATAACAAAAACCATTAAGACACGTTTCTGCTAAAGAGCTCAAAGGCTCAAGTTTGGCTCCCGCTCGCTGAGCTGAACTGCCAATGAACAGTGTTTTCATTCACCGTCGACTCCACTGACAAAGGCCAAAGGACACGCCGCAGCGACTACAGCGACAGAATCTCAGCGGCGTCCCAAACCCGACCTTCGTGTTGGTGTGTCACGGCCGTTACCGCTGATACAGCACGATGTGATCTGCCGCTCGCCCTCTTAGATCTCAGCTAACAGGACCGCAGTGGTTGTAGATGTACAACGTTTAATGAATGTTAAAAGACACAAAGTTTTGTCAAACATGTGAATAAAATGTTACACAATAAAAACATTAACACAAACATTGAGGACTGTTTTAAAATGAACGGTGGTTACCAACATTTTCAGCTGAGGACCCCTGAAAATTAAGCAAAGTCTACTGCGACCAAAGGTCAAAAAACAAAACACCGTACATCAAAATAAACATTTTGTAAAGCACATTTAGGATTTTTTAAAAAATTATTATTTTTAATTTATTTTTCATATCCTTTTAATCTTCTTGTGACCCTCAGTTTTGTTTTGTAGGGCCTAGAGGGGTCCCGTCCCTCAGGTTGAGAACCACTGATTTACTACATTGGCACGGTCAACGTGTGAGATGTTGGACTGAAGTATTTGATATCAAAGTTTTTTAAGTATTTTATACATCAGAAGAAAAATAGAAAACACTTATTGTGAAAAATAAACAATTACTAATGCAGAATATTATTTTAAAACTTTCTGGAAAACATGAAACAGCAGTACGCTACTTAAGTAAACTAAGATCACGTTCTCTGAAAATATATGTTGAATAGGGGAAAAAAGCCTGAATAATACGTGACCCACACATGTAAAATAATGGGAATTAAAAAATGGATTTAAAAAACAATCATCTCTGATCAATTATTAATTGCTGTTGTGAAAAACATGCATTGATTGATAAGAAATCGACTTTTGGTTGTGGGTTTTGAGCTTTGTTTTCTTTATTTGTCTGTTACCCTATAACTTTAATCTTCAAAAAATATTCAGCAATGTAAAGAAATGCTTTTATATATCTTTAGCTACTATTATAATAAATTCTTCTAAGCTATAAAAGCAAACAATCATGAAAACCTTTTTTTTAAAAAAAAAAAAAAAAGCAGTGAATGAAATGTTTTGAATAGAAACATCCATGTTAAGACAAACTGTACATGTTCTGCCCTGTAGATGGCAGCAGTGACTAAAAACGTGATAATGAAGACCTACTAACGGCTACAGTTACACGAGGATGAATTTTGCCTACAGTCGTACTAATTATACTTTGTTTGTTCCTGGATGATAAAATACAAAAGTCATCATCATTATATGATTATTTACAGATACAGTGAGTTTCTTCCAGTTCGGAAATGACATTAACATAACAGCTGTAGGGTTCAAGTGTTGGTTCTTTTTGAAGACTTAAATTTCTAAAATCTGATCATAAATATATAGTTTCATTTAAAAACATACTTGAATTTCCTAAAACGGCTTTGCACTCAACAAACGTTGAGTCAAGTTTGCAGTTTGCAGCCCCGTCACCAAAAGAAAAGGTTGCACGTTTCTGCAGACCACAGATTCAAACATAGGAGTTATTTGGTGACCCCTGGACGCTTTTCCAGCTGCTATTGTGCTGCCAAATGTAAGTATTTTAATCTTTTAAAACATGATTAAAGTGGTTTGATTTCTTTCAAAAATGTGGCGAGAAGGCAATGAGCAACTTAACAAGAAATGGCCTAAAAATTAGCAAAAAAAAGATAGAAAAGTGCTGTATTTCTTTCTGTAACATAATTTTAAATCCAAAACTGTTAGAATTATAAATATAATGTCCCAAAAACTATTTCCCTATGTTTTTGAATAATTTTCTAATGATCCACCCCTCTTTTAAAACTTTTTTTAGGCAATTTTCTTGTCACATTCAACTAATTTTCTTGCAGTTTTTGGGACAAATCATGTGTAGTTGGTCATTGCCTTTATTCCCTATGTTTTAGAAAGAAATCAAACCAACTCTGTCAGGTTTCAAAGGGTTAAGTAACATGTGAAACGCATCTACACAAAGCACAAGAAAACTGATATCAATCCAGGTAACCATAACCACGAGATCTTTGTGCTCCAACATAACCAGCGTTACCACAGCGATGCTGACGGATGAACTTTAAAGGTATCAGCATATGTAAAATATCTCTGGTTTGCACAAACATACAACGCCAACATTTTTTTCTGGCGACTGGGTTGGTTCAAGGGATTATTGTTTGAAATGGGAAAGCTTTAAGAGTTTGAGCATCGGTCTACACTGTTCAGTCTAGGGATCGACAGATAATCGTCCAGGCCCATTATTGGAGCCAATACTTGGCATTTTGTGGATGATCTGTATTGATGTTGTATTTGAATGATTAATGATAAAATTTATTAATGAAAACAAATATGCAGCAGGATCAAGGATAAATGTAGTTTGTTTTTGTTTTTGTAAATATATTTAAAAAATGACTAATAAATCTGCAAAGAAAGTGTCAGCATGGGAGGAACCTCGCAAAACCTCAGGGGGCTATTTTTAATTTATTCATTTTAATTTAAATTTTCACTTAACATTATAAAAAAGTTGCAGGGAACTTGCTGTATTTGATGTTGAAAGTTTCAGTTTTGATTAAACATTCATTAAATGCATTTAAACAAAGTTTTGCGTTGGAGTTTGTTTTATTCCACAGTCTAAATTTTGACAGAAATATTTTCATCGTTACTGTAAATGTATATCAGTTATCGGTCTCATTAAGTACTAATAGTCGGTGCTGGTATCAGCCCTGAAAAACCAATATCGGTCGACCCCTAGTTCAGTCTACTGTTTCAGAAAGTATTTTGACCTAATAGCCTGTCGGTCGTTTAGATTAAGAAGTAGCCCAAATATGAATAAAGCACTTTCCAGGGAGTTCATGAGCTCACCTTGAACTCCTGCTCTGATCTGCAGGGTGGGAT
The DNA here is from genome assembly GCF_026936395.1 of Plectropomus leopardus. Lineage (NCBI taxonomy): Eukaryota > Metazoa > Chordata > Actinopteri > Perciformes > Serranidae > Plectropomus > Plectropomus leopardus. Next base: position 32,801,186 of record NC_142193.1, read on the forward strand.
CCTTACAGACCAGCGTGCAGACAGTTGCAGAGAACATCGGTCTCTGCTTTAAACCAGCTGCCGTTTGGAAAACTCTTCCTCCTGAGTCCGTTACCTTACGCTGTGGTGTCGGTCGGCTCCAGAATCCGTGGTACACCTTTCTTAACAGTTGATAAGAAGTTATGTAGCTTTGGGGTGAGGATCCAAAAACCCTCTCAAGGAGTCTGATTCAAGGCTCAGTCCACGTGTCCAGCTCCGCGTCCTCTCAGCTGTCGTCATGGACGGGGTGCTGCCTCGACAGGAAGGGTCTTCTGTGAGCGGGGATCTCGTTCTTGTAGTCATTGGCGTAGATAACCACTTTCCCGATGTCATCCGCTCTGCTCATGGGGCTGTAATCCATAGAGACCCCAGAGTCTGCCACCGCCATGTAGGTGTACCCGGGGCCCTTGGGCATCCAGGCGTGGTTTGGGTACTCAAAGCTGGACTGTGACGACAGGCGACCCGAGCCGGAGCTCTGCTGCACGGACCCCAGGTCAGAATGAGATTCACACAACAGCGTCTTTCTGGAAGCAAAAAGCACCTCGAGGGGTACGGTCTCCTCGAGAACGTCGTCCAGGTGTCCAGGTGTCCAGGTGTCTTCGCTGCGGTTGTTGCCACTGAGGGTGACGTAGGCGTCCTGAGACTCCAGCAGAGACGACCGGGAGCAGGGGACGGGGTTCTGGTGGAGCGCCCGTAAGCGGTCCATCAGCCAGTGGTCATGTGGCGTGGCCGTCCATCCGTCTGTCAGAGCTGAATCACCCCGTCGCTCTCCCTCGTCCAACCCCGTCTTCACGTCTTCCTTTCTGCCCGAGGGCAAAGCTCGAGAGGTTTTCGGTGGAAGAGGTGGTAAAGGAAGTGAGGGGCACGGGCTGAGCTCGGACAGGACCTCCAGAGGGGACGGGCATTCCTCCGAGTAGAAGAAAGCCGGAGTCAACCATACGCCTCCGCTGGTCTGCCCTAACCACTCCTGTCAGAAAACATGACAAAGAAGCGTCAATCCGAAAATAAACCTGAATTTCACAAATCAGACTTCTTAGACACCGAAGCGTCGATCTATGATGAATATGTATATTCACTGCTCCAAACGGTACCCTGTTAGCTGAAATGAATCGGGCACTTTCTTACGTATCACGTGGGAGTGTCAGTCAGTTAAAATTTTTCTGGAAAAAAAAAACAGACGTTGATCTGAAATTTTGGTTGTAAAAACCGACTGCTCTCCAGCACGTACAGACGCATCTCAAAAAATTAGAATATTGTGAAAAAGTTCAATATTTTCCATCAGTTATTTAAGGTGCACTGTCACAACGTTTCTGCTAATCACTGACATATCCCAGGCTGTGATCGTTTCAAAAACATCTATCCTGCATGTAGTATATAAAAAATAATTCATTTTCTTTTTTTTCTCATCTAAAACAAAGACATCAAGACAAAATCCTGGTATTTAATGAATATGATTTATTTATGAATATTTGATATTCATGATTAGGAGTGATGTTGATTAAAAAAATAACTCAATGAAAGTAGAAAATAACATTGATGAATAATATTGTGCATTTTGTGCGCAAAGCGATACGTGTGCGTAATATTAAAGCGAGCCCTCAGGATTAACTTTACGTTAAGCATGTGCACTTCTGTTGAGTTTGAAACATCATTTGTGGGACGCTCATAAGTGAGATATAATACTGTGTTTGGGGATATGTGGAGCAGGCAGCTAGTGAGAGTTAGGCTGTAATTAAAGGGGCCCTTTGACCCTTTGACCCTTTAGCTTAAGTGACACTAAATCTGAACACAAGAGGTCAGCTGGAGACACACGGAAGACACGGGATGGTGATGTGTTCGGATTAACGAAACCCAAGTTGATACCAGGCGTAAACAGACTCAAAGACAAACAGCATTAAACCTGATGCTTTCATCGTGAGCATGCTGACGCACAAAGCAGCCGTGTTACAGAGCCGCTGGCATGACTCAAACGTGTCCTGTTCCTACCTGAAAGTCCCCGCCATAATCAGTGAAAAGGCCTTGAAACTTGCTGTCAGGAGTTGGAATAGTCGGCCAAATCTTCTTTACAACAAACCTGGAAAGTGCACAGACGGTGAAAATATGACTCTACGTTTGTCTTTGTCCATTAATCTGCACGCAAGATTCTGACGGAGGTACATAAACGATGTGTTGCTGTTTATCTGACCTTCGATGGGACAGGAGCACGGTGAGAGACAGCACGATGAGGATGAAAGACATGATGAGGGTCAGGGACATGATGAGGAGGTCGAGCTCTGGAGGAAGCACAGAACGATCAAAAACATCCTCTGCACTGAGACAAGCTTAGTAAAATCAATGAAAACATGGCATTTTTCATCTTTGCATGTGCAGTAAAAACCTGGGACTTTATAGTCCCTTTAGGACAGTGATACCCAGATCTGGCCCCTGATAGGGGGCCACGTGGGCCCACAAACCATTTTCTCAATCATATTAAAAAATAAAGTGATTCACACTGGGAATTGTTTTTGTTCTTTTAGTACTTATAAGGTGCCCCTGCAGAGGTCCTAAAACCCGAGAAATGTCCTAAAACCCTAAAAAACAATCTATAATCCCAGCAGTGCTCAAATCCTAGAAACATCTGAAAAATGGTCGGCACATGTATGGGCTGCTGCGACTCGCCCCTGGCCCCTGGCCCCTGGCCCCTGGCCCCTGGCCCCTGGCCCCTGGCCCCTGGCCCCTGGGCCCTGGGCCCTGGGCCCTGGCTCCTGGGCCCTGGCCCCTGGCCCCTGGGCAGAGTGGAGCACCGCTGCTTCAGGAGACGCTCATGCTGCTGCGATCATGTGACATGTGATCTCACCTGCAGGACGTGTTGTCATGAACACGGGCTCGCTCCAGGCGCTCCAGTAGCCGTTGTAGCTGATGCCGTCCAGCTTCACACGGACTCGCACCTTGTACTTGGTGCCCGGCCTCAGGCCCGTCAGGATCATCTCTGAGCTGGCTCGCGCCACCTCCACCTGCAACACGGCCCTCGAGTCATCAACAGATGTGACGATCACAGAAAGCCTCACTCAGCCTCCGACATATGGAAGGAAGCGTCCTACCTGCCCCGCGTGGCTGTCCGCCGCAGCGTAGCTGACCTCGTACATCATGCTGTCATCCATGTACCTGAGAGGAGGAGGCACCCAGCTGACGGTCAGCCGGCCTTGCTGAGCCGCGCTGCTCACCGTCACGTTCGCCGGAGGATCCAGAAGTACTGCGGACGGACAGAAGGCCGCTCGTTAGGGGTTTTTCACAACCGAGGTTCTTTTGTTCTTTTTATTTGTTTGCTTATTTATTTTATTGATAACTATCATTACTATTGATTTTGGTCGTGCGTGTTTCTGTTGTAATGTAATGTTTTGGACCCCAGGAAGACGAGCTTGTCTCCAGCTGACGGGATCCTTAAAATAAAACAATAAACAATGATTGAATGCTCAAATCACTGTTTTATTGACTACTTTACCGTCACCGTCTGCTGACTCGTCACTCCTCTTAACTGCGGAAGTTTCTCGGCTCAAAAGAAATCTGACAGTCTGTTGCAGGACACATTTTGGCCTTTGTTGTGGCTCAAAAATTGATATACATAGAAAAGTTTGGTTTTATTTTGAACGGGAGCATCTGCAGGTTAATTCCATACTCGATATGTTATGATCCAGGATAAATCGCCATGTTTTTTCACCATCTTGACTGCAAGGAGCCGCAGTTCTCTTCAGTCTGGTTGCAACACGGTTTTGTTCAGAACGTTTGTAAAACCCGCAAATGTAATAGCATTCCCCAAACGTAATAAACCTCAAACGTAACACAAATCTGCAGCTTTTAGCGTAATAATCCCACAAACTTATTACATTTCCCACAAAGTAACAGCAGTTGCCGACTACAAACACATTATTATTATAGAAAATTTCCCGCAAATGTAAAACTGTTACATTTGTTTGTGTAAACGTGAAAATCTTCTGTAATAACTGTAATAACTTCCCACGAATGTAAAATAAAAATGGATTTTTATGGTCAGTGTTGTTGGCTTCTTTACTCATGCTCCTGCCAATGGCTTCGAGTCAGCTCCTGAGAAAATATCACAGGTTTGGGCAGAGCGGGTCAAAACATATCAGAATTATTAAACCTGACTTACAGAAATGTTCTGTGCAGTATCGACTGTGTGCAGCAGCTTCGTCAGTCCTTGTCCATTCACAGAAATCCCTGATAGCTAATACGTTTGTGGGAAATGTCGTGTTATGTTTGTAGTAGACAGCTGCTATTACGTTTGTGGGATTATTACATTAAAAGCTGCAGATCTGTATTACATTTGTGGTTGACTGTGCTTCTACTGAAAACAGGGATTTGGGCTTTTTAGTTAAATGTTTTCATGTTTGTTTTATTGTTTTTGTTGTTATTTCCTACTTTTATTTGAGCCTACAGATACCAATAATACTCTCAAAAGCCCAGACATAAATTAAAGGCATCAAAGATCTGTGGCTGTGATTAAGTCCTTAAAAACTCTCAGCTTCAGAATTATATCCTAAATTTCAGATTATGTGCAGATGAGCAGAAAAACTTGATCTGCTCTCTGCAAGACGCTTTTCAAATTATACATTTCTGATATGAAACGTATTGCAGTGCGTCTGCTTGACTTGGTCTACAGTGGCAGCAAAAACCAAACGTGAAAGAGATTAAAACACGGTGTAGAGCTAAGGGAGAACTACAGCTATGAGACTTATTCTAAACACGCAGCATGAGATAAAAGCTTTTAAAAGCTTCAAAACAGGATTTTTAGAGGCAGTGAAATTAATGTAATCCATCATTCCCACACAGAGCTTTAAAAGTCTCTCTGTATTGTTTAGTGAAGGCTGCGGCAGGAGAGTCACTTACAGACGAGCTCGATGAGAAGGCTGCGCTCATGGATCAGTGTTCCCTCCCGATGAACCTGTATGTCCATCTGGACGAACATCTGGGTTTGGTTCAGGTGGCAGACGAACAGCCGCTTCCCACCTGCAGCTGGGACGACCCTCAGCGGGCACCTGCTGCTGTTCTCATTCCTGCAGAGGACGTGAGAGACAATATTCAGAGACAATAAGAAGAAGAAGAATAAAACAGCCAAACAATAATGTCAAACCAGACAAGAATGAGAGTAGAATGAACTTAAAGAGAAGTCAATTACGAAACAAAAATAACAACAACCCAAACAGATGAGAGTAAGTACGATTCAAAGAATATTAGCAGAAACACAGAAATAAAAGTTCTCTTTCTGTAATAATGGGAAAGGCAAACAGCAACTTGGCAAGAAATGTCGTGCAAATTTCAGAAAAAGAAAAAAGAAAAAAGTTGACAAATAAATAAATAAAAATAAATAAAGAGGAAAAACAACAACTAGGGATAATTGTCCAGAAAAACATTCAAAATTCTTATAATTATATATGTAAAACATTTTTTTGTTTGTTTGAAAAATTAATATTTTTAACTTTCTTTCTTGTTTGTTTTTCTACTTTTCTTTTTTCTTATTATTTTCAGGTAATTTTCATCCTTTTTTAAACCAATTTCTTGTGAATATTTCATCCCTTTCTTGTGAATTTCCTTTTTCCTATGTTTTTGAAGGAAATCAAGCCAATTAAGTCTTAAAGGGTTAATTGACAGACCGTCTCTTTCTGATGTTCATATATGTTATTTTTTCTTCTCCCTGCTCCTTTTCGGTCGTGGAATATGTATCAGGGTTTTTTTTAACTAAATCTGATGGTTTTTGTGTTAACATGAGCAAAACAATTAAAAGTGGACCGAAATAAAATTAAATTTGTAACCTATTAGTGGCCGTGGAAAAGAGATGAGATGAGAAATGAGGACACCAGCGTCCAACAACAGTATGCTGACAGTACTGGACACCACATTGTTCTGCAGATATACAAAGACGTACTCACTGGTAAGTATATGTGAGGGAGTACTGATCCACAGAGCCGGCCCTCTCCTCATCTTCCTCCCAGAAGCATGTGAGGTCCCTCCTGCCCTCAGCAAAGCACTTTGGGTTTTCTCGCTCCTCTTTCAGCAGTATCGACACTGGGGAGGTCAAGTTAGTTTTTTATTTTGCTTGTTATAGCATAGAATATAATCAGTTCAGTCCATACTTCTTTATAAAGCACATGTAAAACCAGCAAATGTTGACCAAAGTGTTTCACAAAGAGATTAAATAAAAACACAAAAATGATCAAATAAAAAAGTCATAAAGAGGAGAAAGTCAGTCAAATCAATGAGAGCATACAAAGCATGACAAAATCTTTACACACAAAAAAATAGCATTGCATAAACAACAAAATAAAATGCAAAAAGTTAAGAGCCATGTGTTCAGCATGACATGAGATAATCACCTGTACCCACAGAACAAATGAGGTGTATCCAAATAGTCACCACAGGTAACAATACGAATAAAAAACAATGACAATGTCTCACCTTTTTTCTCGAAATCCCGCGCGCCCTGGACGATGGAAGCTTTACGCATGGCGCAGAACATCACGCAAAGCGCCAACAACCTGCTCAGGTGATCGCATCTCATCCTTCTGTCTCCGCTGTGAACAGAAAGACTTTGGCCTTCTGCTCCCCGCGTGCATAACTGGAAAACAACCTGCCGCTAACGCGCGTGCCGCAGCTCTGAGAGGGGGAGGCTTGTTTTTTTTGTTTTTTTTGGTTCAGATACCATGGTCGCGCGCCTGCTTGTGAGCGATAAGGCGCGTGGAGCCGGGCTGTTTACGTTCTTCAGAAGTCAGTGGAGGAGAGGTGGGGTGAGAGGACTCTTACGAAACTTTTACTCGCTGAAAGATGGGCGGGAAGCACGCGCTCATTGATGTTTACGAGTTGTTTTTGAGAGAGGGGAGGTGGGACTGTGGCGTGCGTAAAAGCGCGCAAACATGGATGGATGAATAGATAGATAAGGAATAAAGTCATATTTTATAAATATATTATATTACTGTGCCACACAAACAAGTTTTCTTGTTTGTTTTTATTTTTTAACGTTTATTTTCGTTTTTAAACTAATTGTCAGATAATTTACTTTTGCTTTTACTATTTCTTGCTAATTGTGTTTAATTAAATTAATTACCGTTTAACCCTTGTGTTTTAAAGGGTTAAACGGTAAATTACTCCGTGCACGTGGCTAAGTAACGGAAACCACAGGGTGCTCACACACCTAAAGAAGCGTACCTAAACGGTTTGTTATCTTCTTTCTGCAGCCTCGTGTTTTCCGCGTTTGACCCACATTATCAGCGCTGCAGACGCTCCGGTTTCTTCAGCCATGATAAGTGGTCCAGGGGGGCGTAGCGGCCCATCCCTGGCAGTTTAAATGCAAAACTAGCGTGTCATGTGAAAGGGGACAAGATGGCCTGACCCCAGATCAGGGGCGTTCCTAGGATTTGAGGACACGGGGGGGGGAAACTGTGTTAAAAAACAAACAAACAAACAAAAGTCTGGTCTTTTACATTTTCTGGAATTTTCCCCTTTAAATTTACTTGTATTTATTTTTACAGATTATTTCTTTACATTTTTTGGTAGTTTTCTTTTTTTAGAAACATTAGGTGATTTTTTGTTTTCTTGACATTTTTTAAATTTCTTTTTCTTTTAATTTTAAAAGATTTCAAAACTTTTAGCAATTTCTTTCTTTTCTTATGTCTACACTGTCTTTATTTTGTAGCCCACTACACTGAAAACTACATTTCCCTGATGAATAGAACACAGATTCAAATGATTGACCTGATTCATGTGATTTGCTGCCTGTTGATGCCTTAAAGAAGGTCTCTGACCCAAACTTACATTAACAAGATTTTTTTCTTGCAAAATGTTGCAGATTTTCTCCTTTAAAACTGTCTGATGATTTTTAAAGAAAGCCTGCCTTCCAAACCCATGGGCCCGCAAAAATAAAATTATTCAAAATCACACCATTTATCATGGCCAGAGAGTGTAAAAACATTTTTTTTTCACTCAAGGAGGCTGAAGGAAAAATATCTGTAGCTTTGCAGAGCCAGAACAAACCACCAGCCCCCCCAGATAAATAGAGAACAGTCCCCAGGCGTAACGACGCCATTGGTTCTGATGTAATAGAGAGGCTGCATTTCACTCACGTGATGACATTCAGATTGAGATGATGACACATTTGGACTTCAATGGTTAAATTTGGTGAAATTTAAATTGAGTTTGAAAGCACAGAGGCCGTGCACGGGGACGGTCGGTGGTGACTTTAGGTGGCAGGAAGTAGCGGATGAGGAAATCTGTATTGTTGCGGCGGACAATGGCAGAGTGTGGTTTCTCTGGTTCTTCAGATAAAACGTGGAAACAGCCTCGACCTGATGTTTTGGGGTTAGGAGGTCATAAATCACATTTTAGATGCCACAAAAACACGTTGTTCGCTCTGGAACTGATCTGAGAAAGGAGCTACAGGCAATGAAGATATGAACATAACTGTAATAAATATATTCTTTATATTCATAGATCAACATACTCAATTTATTCTTGTTAATCAGATGCATTTCCCCCCAAAATGCTTCCATCCAACACATTCAGCACCTAAATAAAGGGAACTGATGTCCCCTCTTTTTTAAAGCCACCAATCAGGAATGCAACAAAAACAAAACAACATAGGACAGAAAGAGGGAACACACCCCAGACTTACAGCTCTGGACGCTACAGAGTTATTTTCGCCAAAGCATCAGTAGTTTTTCAATATGGCAGACGCCGAAGAAAGTGGTTAAAAATTCAGTGGACGATTCAGCACAATCATTTTTCAAGCAGCAACCACGAAGCTCCTTTTTATCACAGATCCAAATACTCTGCAAAGCAACGTTCGAATTCAAATGTAGTGTCATGAGTGCTGCACTCAGCCTCCTCATGTTGAAGCCCTGCATCTTAGCTTAAAGGGACAGTTCACCCCCAAAACTTTTTTTTCTCTCGTACCTGTAATGGAGATAGTTTTGGTGTGAGCTGCTAAGTGTTGGAGATATCGTCCGTAAAAATGTCTGCCCTCTCTTCGATATATAGTCAGTAAAATGGAGCTCGATGACGCATGGCTCAAGATGATCCACAGACCCTGTTGTGAGCAGTTTCATTCAAGAACTACTTTCTTTCTACTGAACTGCATCCGCCAACCGTATCACCACGCAGAAGGAAGAGTGCATCTACTGCTCGGTCACGTAGCACCTCTCAGCCGACTAACGTTAAAGCTCAACGTGACGGCGCATCATTGCATCTCGCCTCCAATGTCGCATTCAAAAGCCAGATGTGAGCGTGTTCACATATACAGCGGTTTTTCTGAGAAAGCAGCGGCACTGAGGTTACAGCGTATGTTGTGATCTTTCATAGAAAACATTAGCAGGGACGTAGGTGAGACAGATCTCTGCAGGCACAGTTTATATTTACAACAGCGTCTTCAAAGAGACGCTTCCCTCTGCAAGGCCGCGCAGCTGCTGGGTGAAGTTCGGTAGAAAGAAAATAGTTCCTACATCAAACTACTCGCAACAAAATGTGTGGATTATTTTGAGTAAATGGGTCATACTTTCTGGAAAGAGACACTGCTGTAGAGTTTTTCAAATGTATTAAAATGTATTTTCTTTTGGCACTTTGAGCACCACAAACCATCTCGTTCCTTTCTGTTGGAGAGGAGGCAGACATCTCTGCACCTCACACCACAAAACAGCACAACAGCTGAGAGGGAAATGTCCATTCTTCTATTTCGGGGCTGAACTGTGCCAACGATGATAATATCAGCTGGTATCTGTAAAACTCTATCGCGTTTCAGCAGCGCACACAGGCAGGAGAGATAAGCGACCACAATAACAGAGTGACCCAACGCTCGAGCTGTGCCGAGCAACGGCGGGCTTTGCCATGGCAACGTGAGGCAGCTATCGTGGTGCAGAGGTTATGGTTGATGGTAACTGACGGTCAGTGGTCGGCACGTGGACGGGCACGGTCCAACAGCAGTGTAAATGACAATTAACCCTTTGAAGCCTGGATCGACATTGGTTTGACTAATTTCAAAAACATGGGAAATAAGGTCATGAGCAACTTGACAAGAAATATCCTGAAAATTAAATTTAAAAAAAAAAAAAATATTCAGCAAAAATGGAAAAAAATGACCTTGAAATTAGCTTTATAAAGACAGAGAATCATTATAAACTTATCAAATACCTTGGGGGAAATATCAAGAAATATATATGTACAATTATATATTTAAAATTGCCCAAAAGGAAAAAAATAAATATATATATATATTGTGACTGTTTCTATATTTGCATCTTATAACTGTTACTCTCAGGTCACTTTTACTTTCCTTTTTTTTTTTAAATTTCAGGTGATTTAAAAAAAAAAACAAAACTTTTTTTTATTAATTTCTTGCAAATTTTGGGGTCCTTCTTTAATATTAAGTTGCTCATTGCATTCCTTCCATCTTTTTGAAAGTAATTTGCTCAAAGGATTAACCCTTAAGCACAAAAGAAGATCTAAAAAAAGTGCTGAAAATGGAAGAAAACGTTTTTTTTTTTCTATAACATAATTATAAAATATGATAATTATGAAAACAGTTTTCTGGACATTTTCTCAATGTTTTTTGTTAGGTTTTCCCTGCTAAAGACAAACAACCACAAAACTAATTTTAAGGTCATTTTCTTCATCACCTTTCACACATTTCTTGCAATTTGTGGAATTTCTTGTGAAGTTGTTTTTGAAAGAAATCAGACAAATTTGCTCAGGTTTCAAAGCGATAAACAGTTTGTAATGTATATTTTTTCCAGTTCTGATTCATGCTGCAATCTAAAGAATTTGGATATTAATTTTGTGAATCAGGACAGTTTTCAGCAGGAAAATTCTGTACTGAAATGTCAAAAAATGATATAAAGGAGTATCAAAGCAGTTAAATGTACAGTTTATCTGACAGCGGTAACAACATAATGAAGATAAAACCTCTTTGCATCACTTCATAAGAAGACCAGATGTTACAGTGAAGCCCTAAAATGACCCTTTAACTAACGCCATGACTGTGGCAACAGCACATCTGAGGCCGACACGCTTCCTGCTCAGAGATCAGTGCTCTTCTCTTTCAGAGCACACGCATGAACATGCACAGGCACGCACGCACGCACGCACACACACACACACACACACACACACACACACACACACACACACACTGTACAGTCATAATGTCAGTAACAAGAAATTAATGATAATTCAGCACTTTGTAAATACTACTACGCATAGTATGTTTGCCGAGACGCCTCTTTTGCGATGCTGCAGTGTAACCCTTTAAAACCTGGGAAAATCTGCTTTATTTCTGAAAAAAAAACTTGGGAAGAAGGCAATGAACAGAGAGAGAGAGAGAAGGCGATAACGACAGAGTGGCACAAAGGGGTTGAGCGAGGACATGCCGTGAGGTCAGGTCATACAAGTACACGTACACGTACACATACAAGCACACGAGTCAACAGTGTTAAAACAGACTTCCCCACACGGGCACACGCTGTGAGCACAGCACAGTTATCATCCGCCTCCAGCTGTTTCACTATTAGTGCACGAGAAAGCCTTCATCGGCCTCCGAGGACGACACGAGACTGGCACCAAGATTCAGATCAAGATGAGGCTCATCAACACATTCTGCTATTTTAAAAAAACTTTATCTGCGTTAACGCTTTCCATGATTATTGGATGATGAGACCTCAAGGCAGAGAAATCATTTAGGGACACAGCGCAGCATTATCAGCTCCCGAGAATAATTTTAACCTTTTAGAAGTTAGATCCACATCAGTTTCGTTTTTCTGCTTTCTTCAAGCTTCAAGCTCTGAAACCTGAGAAAATTGATCAGATTTCTTTTGAAAACCTCAGATGAAGGCAAAGAGCTACTTGGCAAGAAAGGTCCAGAAAAAGAAAAAAGTAAAAGGTGACGAGAAAAAGACAAGGAAATTAGCTGTGGGAAGATTAATAGATACTATCCAAAAAAGGAGAAAAAAATCCACAAAAGTATATTTATTAATATGCTTTTAAATATCATTTTAATTTTATATTTAAAATTATGTTACAGAATTTTTTTCACGCACTTTTCTATATTAATTTTCCTCTTTTTTATTTTTTTTTTTCAGTTTTCTTTTACTTTTTTTTGCCAATTTTCGGGTAATTTTTTTGTAACTTTTTACTAACTCATAATTTTATTTTGATTTTCACAATTTCTTAAGGTATTTTTTGACTTTCCTTATTATCTATTTATTTATTTATTTTTGCTAATATTTCTTGTAACATTTTTTTGTTTAATTTCTTGCTTTATTGCTCACTGCCCATATTTTTGAAAGAACTCAAACCAGTTTGCTCAAGTTTCAAAGGCTTAACCACAGAAAGGAGTTACTGCTTTGAGGACGTAAACCTCTGCACGCGTTACAGTTTACTTATGATGAACATTATGATGTCACCGTGAAGCTGACCTTTGACCTTTTTTATATTAAATGTCATCACTTTATCAGTTCTTCCGATTAAAATTTGTGTGAAATTTTTGTTGTTAGCATAAAAATTGTTGAGTTGTAGCCCAAAACATGTTCTGTGAAGTCACAGTGACCTTTGACCGCCAAATATTAATCACTTCAGATTAGAGTCCACGTGAACGTTTGTGCCAAATTTGAGGATATTCCCTAAACGACCGTCCACGACATGGAAGCACGAAGTCGTAACAAACCGGCTGCAGCTTCAGATTTAGCGTTCAGCCTTTAGAGTGATTTCAATCTTAAAATGATGAATAACACGGAAACACTCGCCTTTGACAAGCCGGGAGCACGACCGTGACAACGGCCGTCCTCAAACCTCACCGAGCGACGTAGGACCGTTTTAGAGCCACGACCAAAGATTTCGCCACGTTTCTGCCACAATGGTTACCTTTTGTCTGAGGAGCCCAAAATCGCACCGTGTGCACGGGGCTAAGCATTTTCAAGGATTTTAAGACATTCTAGCATTTTAGGGTGTTTCTAGAATTTTAAAGCTTTTCTGGGCTAATAAGAAATTTCTTGGATTTTAGGAAATTTTTAGGATTTTAGGACATTAAGGTCTCAGCTGGGACTTCTGTGGGGGGGTGTGGCAGATCCTCCACTGGCACTTTTTGATAAACAAGCTCTATTTTGACGCTGTTTTACGCACTCTAGCAGCTTATGGATGTTAAAGGTAAAAAATATTCCCAGTCAGGGTCCAGATTTGGCCCACGGGCCTCAGATTGAGTATCACTGCTTTAAGCCTTACAAAGCTCAAAATGCCGTTTTCTGACACACGTCGTTTCAAATCAGCCGTACAAAAGAGAACGTGAATGAAGCTCAAACAAAACAATGAACGCCAGAAGTAAAGCCATCTGCAGACACTATGTGGCTTTCAGCAATCTGCACAAAGGGTTAACTTTAAACTGCTGGAGCAGCAGCGGCGGTCGAGGAGGTTGCTGTCGGGGACGGACAGCACACACGGCGAACTTTACTGGACGATCAGCTCAGCACACACGAGACAGGAAGTGGGCCTGTGAAAATAAAAGCCTGAGAGAAAGAGGATCTCTGCCAGCTGGAGTTCAGAGAGACGAGGAGGTGCAGCACTTTTCCACGGCTGAGGCACAGTGTGTGTGTGTGTGTGTGTGTGAGAGAGAAAGAGAGAGTGTGTGAGTGTGTGTGTGTTCGGGAGCTGGTACTGGGGCAGATGCTTCAGCAGGCGCAGCCCCCGTGGCCCTCTGAGGGCGAGTCTTTGAGGGCCTGGTTCCTGTGGTTGGACACGAGGTTGACGTCTCCCTCCATGCTCTCGTTCATCTTCTCACAGATGACGTCCACGAGACGCTCGAACACCTGCTTCACATTGATGTTGTCCTTCGCGCTGGCCTCGAAGAACTGGAAACCTGAGGAGGAGACACACGATTTTATTTTATTTTGATATGGACAAATACAAAAAAAAGGAATAAGAAAAATTACCCAAAAATAAAAAAAAAGAAAAACAAAAGTACAAAAACAAACAAAAAAAATGACCCAAAAAATCTTAAAACAATATATATGATACAATATCTTATAATAATTATAGATATCGTTTTCTAGACTATCTTCACTGGATGTTTTTCCCCCTTTCTCTAAACTAATTTTTAGGTAAACTAATTTCAACTTAAGGTAATCTTTAAACTAATTTTCCCATCACATTTTACTAATTTCTTGCACTTTGTGAAACATTTCTTGCAAAAAGAAAAAAAAAGTGAAAAACAAACACGGAAATGATGAGAAAATATGCTTATAAAAATGCTTTATTTTATAATTTTACTATATTTTTTCTGTAACGTAATTCAAAATGTAAAATTGTTATAAGTATGGTTTTGTGGATATTTTGAACGTGAGATCTGTCGGCAGAAGCCAGCAGGCAAACGTTTCACAGAAAATAAAAAGCAAACAATGCGAGTCAAAGAGTTTCTACCGAGCTCCTCCGCCAGTCTCTGTCCGTCCTCTGTGGGGACGAGTCTGTCGTCCTCCAGGTCACATTTGTTACCAACCAGGATCACCTGAGCGTTGTCCCATGAATAAGTCTTGATCTGCGTCGCCCTGTTGGACAGATGCAAAGTTTCACAGTCTACAGCGTTAAACACAGTAAAAAAAGTAATCAGATTACTCTTACTCTGACTGTAAATATGTATCCTTAATACAATTATTATATTCTGTTCTGTAAATCACTTTGAATCGCCCTGTTGTACAAAATGTGAATATTATTTTATTTCATTTTAGTTTAGTTTAGTTGCACACAATTAAAAACTGCATTAAATCCAGATTAATGAAAAAACAACAAATGTGTCAGGAGAGGTCAATGCACCTCAACACAAATGCACCTCGACACAAACGCACCTCGACACAAACACACCTCAGCACAAACGGACCTCGACACAAACGCACCTCAGCACAAACGGACCTCGACACAAACGGACCTCGACACAAATGGACCTATAATATGATGTAATATTATGTAATGTAATATCATATCTGCAATATTTTACAGAAGAACACAACAAAAGATAAATGACAAAAAAAAGAGCAGGGACATTAACGGCTCAGTAAACATTTTTCCAATAAAAACGAACATAAACACACTACTAAGTCTAACATAAAAGACGAGGGATGAAAAGCGCGTAAAATGCACCAAACATTCTCTTAGGGGTTAAAATGCTGTTGAATTTCATAAACCAAATGAGATATTTTAGCACGACAACAGAACTTTGTGTTGACAGAAATGGAAATGTCCTTTATGGACAGACAGACGATGGACAAAAGGGATCTATTCAAAAACAATATAGCGGCTTGATTTGGCACCTCACGTTTTACCACATGGTGGCGCTGTCCACATCAAAAGCTCATCAGCTGTCCCTTCACTTAACTTTAATCCAAACTTTATTCAACTTTTCAGAAGTTTCTGAGACGATCTAACAGACCGTAAACGTGTGCGGCTCACCAGTCCTGAACGGCGCTGAAGGAGTCCTGGTTAGTGATGTCATACATGAGCAGGAAGCCCATGGCTCCTCTGTAGTACGCTGTGGTGATGGTGCGGTAACGCTCTTGTCCTGCTGTGTCCTGCATGTACGTACGTACGTACGTACACACACACACACACACACACACACACACACACACACACACACACACACACACACACACACACACACACACACACACACACAAACATTTCAATACTAGGGGTGTGTTATAGCACTACAATATTTTTATTATAATATCTTAATATATTATTTTATGAATTCTTTTTGTGGCAACAATAATAAAAAATCCATAATCAAAGTGCTGCCCTATTTTGACTGCTTTTATTTTATTTTATTAATAATTCTCTCTGCTGGCATCAAAGCGACTTCCCCCCAGGGATGAAAAAAGTATTTCCAACTCTGATGATACCAGTATAATTTTTTAAAAAATCAACTTGGACTTGTTGACATTATGGCCTCAAACAGCAACAACAAGCACAGTGAAAAACCAAATTACTACTTCAAAAGGTTCATTTTAGGTACATTTTAAGGTATATAGCAACTGTTTAGATGTGTAATTTGTGGCTGATTTTATTTTGTTGTACTTTTTAGATTTTATACAGAATCTGAGCTGCTGCTGTTGTTTACAAACAAAAGAAATGAGCGATCCTTTTTGGTTCATTTTTACTGAATATCTGTAGGCAAAGTGTTGACATTTATGTTGACATATAAAACTTAAACACTAATTTTGAGGCAGTTGTTGTTTTTGAAATTAATAGTAAAATATTTTTCAGTGTTTAGTCATATCGTCAAGGATATTGTTATCCCCAAAATACCCTGACAATATCGTGATATTGTTTTAGAGCATTATTGCTCTACTGTATTCAATAGCATACAGCTTCACACACTTTATATTTAAAGATATGTAAAGAAAAAAAGTAATCAATTCCTCTGTGATCATTCAATGCATCATATGAAACCACCAGGGGGCAATATTGTCCTAACTATGACGTGCTGCTGTTCTGCAAACTGACCCGTCAGAGTTTGCACTGACGCACGTGAAGATATAAAGTTTTACTGCAGTTTTACTGAATCACAAACGTCTGGCAGAATTCAGATGGACAGTTATGATCAGACTGAACATAACAAATACAAATACTTGAGCAGTCCCAGCCATCGTGTTCCACATACGATCATTTCACCTGATCTTCACTGCGTCGTGTTCAGGTGTGACAACTGCCTCAGTTACGTTTCTATGGTGAGCTATAATTATTTCTGTGTTTTGCATCAGTTGAGCTGTTGTACAGTCTGACAGCTGCAGTGCCTGGGGCTCACTGGGGCTCACTGGGGTTAAATGTGAAGTCAGTCAAAGACCCGAAATAGTTTAGTGGAGGTTCAGAGCAGAAAGATGAAACAGGCTGACTGACATGAACGCCCACAAATACCACAAATACCTGGCGACCTTGGATATCATATGGATATCAGGTCTACAGGTGTGTTTAATCTGGTGTTTCCCTCACAGTGAGGAGGAGTAGAGAGGAGGAGGAGGAGAAAGAAGAGGAGGAGGAGGAGGAGGAGGAGGATGTGGGTTGTCCAGGTAACCAGAGGTCATTGAGGATTCTGAATTCATCACGTGTCTGCTCAGTCTGCTCGGTGTTACAGTGAAGTGGATGTGGGTCGTAGATGTGTTACAGTGAAGTGGATCTGGGTCGTAGATGTGTTACAGTGAAGTGGATGTGGGTCGTAGATGTATTACAGTGAAGTGGATCTGGGTCGTAGATGTGTTACAGTGAAGTGGATCTGGGTCGTAGATGTGTTACAGTGAAGTGGGTCTGGGTCGTAGATGTGTTACAGTGAAGTGGATGTGGGTCGTAGATGTGTTACAGTGAAGTGGGTCTGGGTCGTAGATGTGTTACAGTGAAGTGGGTCTGGGTCGTAGATGTGTTACAGTGAAGTGGGTCTGGGTCGTGGATGTGTTACAGTGAAGTGGGTCTGGGTCGTAGATGTGTTACAGTGAAGTGGGTCTGGGTCGTGGATGTGTTACAGTGAAGTGGGTCTGGGTCGTAGATGTGTTACAGTGAAGTGGATCTGGGTCGTAGATGTGTTACAGTGAAGTGGGTCTGGGTCGTAGATGTGTTACAGTGAAGTGGGTCTGGGTCGTAGATGTGTTACAGTGAAGTGGATCTGGGTCGTAGATGTGTTACAGTGAAGTGGGTCTGGGTCGTAGATGTGTTACAGTGAAGTGGGTCTGGGTCGTGGATGTGTTACAGTGAAGTGGGTCTGGGTCGTAGATGTGTTACAGTGAAGTGGATGTGGGTCGTAGATGTGTTACAGTGAAGTGGATGTGGGTCGTAGATGTGTTACAGTGAAGTGGATGTGGGTCGTAGATGTGTTACAGTGAAGTGGGTCTGGGTCGTAGATGTGTTACAGTGAAGTGGGTCTGGGTCGTAGATGTGTTACAGTGAAGTGGATGTGGGTCGTAGATGTGTTACAGTGAAGTGGATGTGGGTCGTAGATGTGTTACAGTGAAGTGGGTCTGGGTCGTAGATGTGTTACAGTGAAGTGGATGTGGGTCGTAGATGTGTTACAGTGAAGTGGGTCTGGTTCTTAATCAGCGTTAGTCTTGAACCAGAGCAGTCTGAACATGTTTGCAGCAGCGCAGCCCCGTGTGAAATGTTCTTTTCTTCTCTCCGGCGCCTCGGTGTGACTCTGCTTTCAGGGGTTATTTTTGTTTCATATCGCAGGTCCGTCCTTATCTCATCCTCGCAGAGATGAACAAATATTTGGCGGCGTAATGGGACGTCTAACCAAACAGACCGTCTCCAGGGCTGCCGTAATCGACCACAGCTGGTAAACAGAGCTGCTCCCTCGTGTGTCCGTGGATCATGTTAGACAGGAGGGCTTTAACCCTTTGTTGCTCTGTTGTCAGACACCTTTCACAAGAATTTAAACTCATAGAGCCTGAGGAAATTGGTTTGATTTCTTTTGAAAACACGGGAAAAACGGCAGTGTGTAACTTGGCAAGAAATGTCCAGGAAAAAAAAGTTAAAAGTGACAAGAAAATTACTTGAAAACTAGCTGTGGGGAGATAATGAAATATTTAAAATTACATTAAAGAAAAACATTATTTTATTTTTCTGCATTTCCTTAGGGTAATCTCTGTGTTTGCTAAGCTCATTTTCAGGTAATTTTCTTCTAACTGTTTACATAATTAATAATTTTATTTAATTTTTGTCACTTCCTTAAGGTAAGTTTTGTTATTCCTTTTTTTTTTTTTAAAAAAAAACAACCTTTTTTTGGCTTATTTTCAGCTAACTTTCTTGTAACTTTTAAAGTAAAGTAGTATATACTAGTACATATTTTAGCTTATTATCAGGTAACTTTGTTGTAACTATTTACTAATAAAGCATTTTATTTTTCAGAATTCATTTAGGTCATTTTTGTGTGTTTTGGTTCTGTTATCTATTTAGTTTTGCTTGTTTTCAGGTAATTTCTTGTACCTCTTTACTGCTTTCTTACTTTTTTGGGCCATTTCTTGTTAAGTTGCTGATTGCCTTCTTCCCATGGTTTTTGAAAGAAATTCAGTCAATTTGCTCGGGTTTCCAAGGGTTAAACCAGGCCTCTGACGTCACCCTGATCTTTAAACATGCGTCACCTGCCTTTATAGTAGCAGCCGACACAAAGCAGTGGCACACACACACACACACACACACACACACACACACACACACACACACACACACACACACACACACACACACACACACACACACACACACACACACACACACACACACACACACAGCACAGTTTATGCAAAGTGTGCAAAAGGTGTGTGAGTGTGTTAGGGTTAGTCTGTGTGTGCTCAAAGATCAGACACATATTTCCATGACAGAGAAAGCAGAGATGTAAACAATACGTGTGTGCAGTGTGAACACACACACACACACACACAAACATGTTCTGAGCTGTGTGTGTGTTATCAGGTCAGTTTCCATGACACACAGATGGAGGCTCACAGCTGGCAGATCAGCAACAACTGAAGCAAAATGAAGTAAAACTGTAGGAGCCCGAACATTTCACAGAGTTCATCATCAACACCAAAAACTGTCTCTAACCTCGTCCTCCTCCACGCCCTAAACACTGAGTCTAACCTCCACGCCCTAAACACTGAGTCTAACCTCCACGCCCTAAACACTGAGTCTAACCTCCACGCCCTAAACACTGAGTCTAACCTCCACGCCCTAAACACTGAGTCTAACCTCCACGCCCTAAACACTGAGTCTAACCTCCACGCCCTCTAAACACTGAGTCTAACCTCCACGCCCTCTAAACACTGAGTCTAACCTCCACGCCCTAAACACTGAATCTAACCTCCACGCCCTAAACACTGAGTCTAACCTCCACACCCTCTAAACACTGAGTCTAACCTCCACGCCCTCTAAACACGGAGTCTAACCTCCACGCCCTCTAAACACTGAGTCTAACCTCCACGCCCTAAACACTGAGTCTAACCTCCACACCCTCTAAACACTGAGTCTAACCTCCACGCCCTCTAAACACTGAGTCTAACCTCCACGCCCTAAACACTGAGTCTAACCTCCACACCCTCTAAACACTGAGTCTAACCTCCACGCCCTCTAAACACTGAGCCTAACCTCCACGCCCTAAACACTGAGTCTAACCTCCACGCCCTCTAAACACTGAGTCTAACCTCCACGCCCTAAACACTGAGTCTAACCTCCACGCCCTCTAAACACTGAGTCTAACCTCCACGCCCTAAACACTGAGCCTAACCGCCACACCCTCTAAACACTGAGTCTAACCTCCACACCCTCTAAACACTAAGCCTAACCTCCACGCCCTCTAAACATTGAGCCTAACCTCCACGCCCTAAACACTGAGTCTAACCTCCACGCCCTAAACACTGAGTCTAACCTCCACGCCCTAAACACTGAGTCTAACCTCCACGCCCTCTAAACACTGAGTCTAACCTCCACGCCCTAAACACTGAGTCTAACCTCCACGCCCTCTAAACACTGAGTCTAACCTCCACGCCCTAAACACTGAGTCTAACCTCCACGCCCTCTAAACACTGAGCCTAACCTCCACGCCCTCTAAACACTGAGTCTAACCTCCACGCCCTAAACACTGAGTCTAACCTCCACGCCCTCTAAACACTGAGTCTAACCTCCACGCCCTCTAAACACTGAGCCTAACCTCCACGCCCTAAACACTGAGCCTAACCTCCACACCCTAAACACTGAGTCTAACCTCAACGCCCTCTAAACACTGAGTCTAACCTCCATGCCCTCTAAACACTGAGTCTAACCTCCACGCCCTCTAAACACTGAGTCTAACCTCCACGCCCTAAACACTGAGTCTAACCTCCACGCCCTCTAAACACTGAGTCTAACCTCCACGCCCTCTAAACACTGAGTCTAACCTCCACGCCCTCTAAACACTGAGTCTAACCTCCACGCCCTAAACACTGAGTCTAACCTCCACGCCCTCTAAACACTGAGCCTAACCTCCACGCCCTAAACACTGAGTCTAACCTCCACGCCCTCTAAACACTGAGTCTAACCTCCACGCCCTAAACACTGAGTCTAACCTCCACGCCCTCTAAACACTGAGCCTAACCTCCACGCCCTAAACACTGAGTCTAACCTCCACGCCCTCTAAACACTGAGCCTAACCTCCACGCCCTAAACACTGAGTCTAACCTCCACGCCCTCTAAACACTGAGTCTAACCTCCACGCCCTAAACACTGAGCCTAACCTCCACGCCCTCTAAACACTGAGTCTAACCTCCACGCCCTAAACACTGAGCCTAACCTCCACGCCCTCTAAACACTGAGTCTAACCTCCACGCCCTAAACACTGAGTCTAACCTCCACGCCCTCTAAACACTGAGTCTAACCTCCACGCCCTAAACACTGAGTCTAACCTCCACGCCCTCTAAACACTGAGCCTAACCTCCACGCCCTAAACACTGAGCCTAACCTCCACACCCTCTAAACACTGAGTCTAACCTCCACACCCTCTAAACACTGAGCCTAACCTCCACGCCCTAAACACTGAATCTAACCTCCACGCCCTAAACACTGAGTCTAACCTCCACACCCTCTAAACACTGAGTCTAACCTCCACGCCCTCTAAACACTGAGTCTAACCTCCACGCCCTAAACACTGAGTCTAACCTCCACGCCCTAAACACTGAGTCTAACCTCCACACCCTCTAAACACTGAGTCTAACCTCCACGCCCTCTAAACACTGAGCCTAACCTCCACGCCCTAAACACTGAGTCTAACCTCCACGCCCTAAACACTGAGTCTAACCTCCACGCCCTAAACACTGAGTCTAACCTCCCCACCCTCTAAACACTGAGCCTAACCTCCACGCCCTAAACACTGAGCCTAACCGCCACACCCTCTAAACACTGAGTCTAACCTCCACACCCTCTAAACACTAAGCCTAACCTCCACGCCCTCTAAACATTGAGCCTAACCTCCACGCCCTAAACACTGAATCTAACCTCCACGCCCTAAACACTGAGTCTAACCTCCACACCCTCTAAACACTGAGTCTAACCTCCACGCCTCTAAACACTGAGCCTAACCTCCACGCCTAAACACTGAGTCTAACCTCCACGCCCTCTAAACACTGAGCCTAACCTCCACGCCCTAAACACTGAGTCTAACCTCCACGCCCTCTAAACACTGAGTCTAACCTCCACGCCCTCTAAACACTGAGTCTAACCTCCACGCCCTAAACACTGAGCCTAACCTCCACGCCTCTAAACACTGAGTCTAACCTCCACGCCCTCTAAACACTGAGCCTAACCTCCACGCCCTAAACACTGAGCCTAACCTCCACACCCTAAACACTGAGTCTAACCTCCACGCCCTCTAAACACTGAGTCTAACCTCCACGCCCTCTAAACACTGAGTCTAACCTCCACGCCCTAAACACTGTGTCTAACCTCCACACCCTCTAAACACTGAGTCTAACCTCCACGCCCTCTAAACACTGAGTCTAACCTCCACACCCTCTAAACACTGAGTCTAACCTCCACGCCCTCTAAACACTGAGCCTAACCTCCACGCCCTAAACACTGAGTCTAACCTCCACGCCCTCTAAACACTGAGTCTAACCTCCACGCCCTCTAAACACTGAGTCAAACCCCCACGCTCTAAACACTGAGTCTAACCTCCACGCCTCTAAACACTGAGCCTAACCTCCACGCCCTCTAAACACTGAGCCTAACCTCCACGCCCTAAACACTGAGTCTAACCTCCACGCCCTCTAAACACTGAGTCTAACCTCCACGCCCTCTAAACACTGAGTCTAACCTCCACGCCCTAAACACTGAGTCTAACCTCCACGCCCTCTAAACACTGAGCCTAACCTCCACGCCCTAAACACTGAGTCTAACCTCCACGCCCTCTAAACACTGAGTCTAACCTCCACGCCCTAAACACTGAGTCTAACCTCCACGCCCTCTAAACACTGAGTCTAACCTCCACGCCCTCAAAACACTGACTCACCCCCACACCCCCTAAACACTGAGTCTAACCTCCACACCCTCTAAACACTAAGCCTAACCTCCACGCCCTCTAAACATTGAGCCTAACCTCCACGCCCTAAACACTGAATCTAACCTCCACGCCCTAAACACTGAGTCTAACCTCCACACCCTCTAAACACTGAGTCTAACCTCCACGCCCTCTAAACACTGAGCCTAACCTCCACGCCCTAAACACTGAGTCTAACCTCCACGCCCTCTAAACACTGAGCCTAACCTCCACGCCCTAAACACTGAGTCTAACCTCCACGCCCTCTAAACACTGAGTCTAACCTCCACGCCCTAAACACTGAGTCTAACCTCCACGCCCTCTAAACACTGAGTCTAACCTCCACGCCCTCTAAACACTGAGCCTAACCTCCACGCCCTAAACACTGAGCCTAACCTCCACACCCTAAACACTGAGTCTAACCTCAACGCCCTCTAAACACTGAGTCTAACCTCCACGCCCTCTAAACACTGAGTCTAACCTCCACGCCCTCTAAACACTGAGTCTAACCTCCACGCCCTAAACACTGAGTCTAACCTCCACGCCCTCTAAACACTGAGTCTAACCTCCACGCCCTCTAAACACTGAGCCTAACCTCCACGCCCTCTAAACACTGAGCCTAACCTCCACACCCTAAACACTGAGTCTAACCTCCACGCCCTCTAAACACTGAGTCTAACCTCCACGCCCTCTAAACACGGAGTCTAACCTCCACGCCCTAAACACTGAGTCTAACCTCCACGCCCTCTAAACACTGAGCCTAACCTCCACGCCCTCTAAACACTGAGCCTAACCTCCACGCCCTAAACACTGAGTCTAACCTCCACGCCCTCTAAACACTGAGTCTAACCTCCACGCCCTCTAAACACTGAGTCTAACCTCCACGCCTCTAAACACTGAGTCTAACCTCCACGCCCTCTAAACACTGAGTCTAACCTCCACGCCCTCTAAACACTGAGCCTAACCTCCACGCCCTAAACACTGAGCCTAACCTCCACACCCTAAACACTGAGTCTAACCTCAACGCCCTCTAAACACTGAGTCTAACCTCCACGCCCTCTAAACACTGAGTCTAACCTCCACGCCCTCTAAACACTGAGTCTAACCTCCACGCCCTCTAAACACTGAGCCTAACCTCCACGCCCTAAACACTGAGTCTAACCTCCACGCCCTCTAAACACTGAGTCTAACCTCCACGCCCTCTAAACACTGAGTCTAACCTCCACGCCCTCTAAACACTGAGTCTAACCTCCACGCCCTCTAAACACTGAGTCTAACCTCCACGCCCTCTAAACACTGAGTATAACCTCCACACCCTCTAAACACTGAGTCTAACCTCCACGCCCTCTAAACACTGAGTCTAACCTCCACGCCCTCTAAACACTGAGTCTAACCTCCACGCCCTCTAAACACTGAGTCTAACCTCCACGCCCTAAACACTGAGTCTAACCTCCACGCCCTCTAAACACTGAGCCTAACCTCCACGCCCTAAACACTGAGTCTAACCTCCACGCCCTCTAAACACTGAGTCTCACCTCCACGCCCTCCAAACACTGAGCCTAACCTCCACGCCCTCTAAACACTGAGTCTAACCTCCACACCCTAAACACTGAGTCTAACCTCAACGCCCTCTAAACACTGAGTCTAACCTCCACGCCCTAAACACTGAGTCTAACCTCCACGCCCTCTAAACACTGAGTCTAACCTCCACGCCCTCTAAACACTGAGTCTAACCTCCACCCCCTAAACACTGAGTCTAACCTCCACGCCCTCTAAACACTGAGCCTAACCTCCACGCCCTAAACACTGAGTCTAACCTCCACGCCCTCTAAACACTGAGTCTAACCTCCACGCCCTCTAAACACTGAGTCTAACCTCCACGCCCTAAACACTGAGTCTAACCTCCACGCCCTCTAAACACTGAGCCTAACCTCCACGCCCTAAACACTGAGTCTAACCTCCACGCCCTCTAAACACTGAGTCTAACCTCCACGCCCTCTAAACACTGAGTCTAACCTCCACGCCCTAAACACTGAGTCTAACCTCCACGCCCTCTAAACACTGAGTCTAACCTCCACGCCCTCTAAACACTGAGCCTAACCTCCACGCCCTAAACACTGAGCCTAACCTCCACACCCTAAACACTGAGTCTAACCTCAACGCCCTCTAAACACTGAGTCTAACCTCCACGCCCTCTAAACACTGAGTCTAACCTCCACGCCCTCTAAACACTGAGTCTAACCTCCACGCCCTAAACACTGAGTCTAACCTCCACGCCCTCTAAACACTGAGTCTAACCTCCACGCCCTCTAAACACTGAGTCTAACCTCCACGCCCTAAACACTGAGTCTAACCTCCACGCCCTCTAAACACTGAGTCTAACCTCAACGCCCTCTAAACACTGAGTCTAACCTCCACGCCCTCTAAACACTGAGTCTAACCTCCACGCCCTAAACACTGAGTCTAACCTCCACGCCCTCTAAACACTGAGTCTAACCTCCACGCCCTCTAAACACTGAGTCTAACCTCCACGCCCTAAACACTGAGTCTAACCTCCACGCCCTCTAAACACTGAGCCTAACCTCCACGCCCTAAACACTGAGTCTAACCTCCACGCCCTCTAAACACTGAGTCTAACCTCCACGCCCTAAACACTGAGTCTAACCTCCACGCCCTCTAAACACTGAGCCTAACCTCCACGCCCTAAACACTGAGTCTAACCTCCACGCCCTCTAAACACTGAGTCTAACCTCCACGCCCTCTAAACACTGAGTCTAACCTCCACGCCCTCTAAACACTGAGCCTAACCTCCACGCCCTCTAAACACTGAGCCTAACCTCCACACCCTAAACACTGAGTCTAACCTCCACGCCCTAAACACTGAGTCTAACCTCCACGCCCTAAACACTGAGTCTAACCTCCACGCCCTCTAAACACTGCAACGCCGCGCTGCACTAAATCTTCACAGTGTCTCAAGCAGACGCTGATAGCAACTTCCTCTGCTTCCTGAGCTGAGGAAATACCAGCTCTCTTTATCGTTCACCATCATAAGTTACGTCAGCGCCGGCAGCCTTTCCACAGCAGACTGATCACACCATCGTAGAGCCACTACAGTTAACCCCTTAGACCCCCCACACTCAAAGTCAAGCTTTAAGAAATATTATACATACAAAAATTTAACTGACATCAGTCCTAATCAAAAATATCATATATTGATTAATTTTAATAATAATTGATTAACTTTTTCTTTTTAAATCTCCTCCGTGCTCAGCGTGTGAGTGTAGCTGCTGACAGTCTGGGATATGTCAGTGATCAGCAGCTACATTGACTGTGACAGGTCACCTAGTGGAAATAGCATGTATTTCCTCCATATGCCAAATATGGTCAAATTGACCTCATCAGGTGGAAAATAGTCAAAATGACAAAAAAGCCCAGAATGACACCCAGAAATAATACAAGTCCTGTTTTTATCTTTGATGACATATGCATGAACACAGACACAATTATCACAACGTGAAGAATGAAAAGCGCTTGAAATGTGCAAAACAGTCCCTAAAGGGTTAATTCTCTCTGTTGTAATATCACACGCCGCTCAGATGCCACGTGTTGTTTCAGAGCGACGCGTTTGGTCGGGCAGCCGAGTGTGTGTTTTGGTGTGGGCTCCTCTGCTGCTGCTGATTCATCGTTGGTCTGTTTGTGCATCACAGGCTGTTGGTTTAAATGATTCATCTGTTTGAGCAGCATTAACGCTGAACATCGAAAGGATCGTAACCCTGAAGACAAACGAAGATACGGCACAATGACAAGGTCCTGCCGTGGATACCGGGCTTACAGTTTTTGTGACTTTTTAAGATTATGTCCAAAACATTTTATTCATTTTTTAAACTTTTATTTTAATTTTTGGTAATTTTTGATGATTTTTCATGAAAACATTTTGGTAAATTTTGGTGATTTTAAAGAAAACATTTCCACACTTTTTGTTCCTTTAACATTTTTTTTTGCAATTTTTAACAAAAAATGTATTTTTTTTTTTTTTTTTTTTTGATGATTTTTGAAGAATACATTTTGGCACTTTTCATCTTTAAAATTTTTGGTGATTTTTGAAGAAAAAATGCTGCCTTTTTTTTCTTAAAGGTGACTTTTGAAGAAGACATTTTGTCGGTTGTTTTTTTTCTTAAAATTTTTGGCGATTTTTGAAGAAAACATTTAGGCAATTTTTTTACTTTGAAAATTGTTAACAATATTTGAAGAAAACATTTTGAAGTTTTTTTCATTTTTGGTGATTTTTGAGGAACACATTTTCGCTTTTTTTTCCTCGCTAAAAGTTTTTTGTGATTTTTGACATTTTAAAAATTTTTGGCGAAAGATAACAAAAGGTGATGTGTCTTCGGCTTGTCCCTTCATAATGCAGATTGAATTAAAAGGCAGAATACCTCCAGATCTGTGGCGAGACAGTTTATTGTCCCAGAACCCTGACCTCCAACTAAGCCTTAAGTTCAGTTAAGATGAAGCCTTTTCCACAGTACCCATGAAGACGTGGAGCCCTGGCGACTTTTCTCTCGTATTCTGGCTAAATGTCTCTTCACGTTGACACGTAAGACACCAGCAGGCAGCAGATCACAGCAGCGACTCTGAAACCACGAGGAAGTTGTGCTTTTTACACAATTCACGTGCTAAACTTGCACAACCCAAGACTGGAGACAGAGCTGGTCTAAAAGGTTTTCTGGTGAAGCGTCTGCCTCCACGCCGCCTGACACGTATTTCACAGGAGCTTCCTACGCGTTTCTTTTTCTCCGTGTTTTTCCAGCTCAGCCGCCTGAAGAAATGTTGGTACATAAAGAGGAACACAGGAGCACAAAAACATGCTGCTTCTTGAGTCACATGCACTGAAATTCATAGATCTGATCCAGTTTAAACTGCTATTATCATGTTCAGAGCAAGACATAATTCACTTCCAGGCAACACGAAAAATCCGTTTGGTGACGGGGGAGGGGAAATTTAATCTTTAAAAACAGTGTTCATACAGCTTAGAAGGCGAGAGGCTGAAAAAAAGCACAAATATTAATCAACTTTAAAAACTGTACAAAAAATAGATATTTTTGGGCAGGTGTGTGGATGAGGAAAGGTTGTATTAGGGTTGTTTCTATTGATTTTGTAATATATCGTGTTTGTATTTTAGCTGTAAATAAATTTAGAAATTTGTTGAAATAATACGTGAGTTAAAATGGATGAATTAGTTTTACTTGGGCCTAATTTTCTGACTGCCTTTTTTCATTTGTTGCTTTTATTTTTGGTTTTGAATAGTCATTTAAGTAATTTAATAAATAAATAAAGCAGTTAAATCGCTTGTTGGGTTGGTAGTTGGTTAGTTGGTTAGTTAGATAGTTAGTATTAAGCTGCAGATATTTTGGCTAAAATTATCTGGGTTTGGGTGCACTATTCCTCGTGAAAACACAGCGATGGGACGGTTCAAAACAGCCGCGTTTGGGGGACATGCTGTGTGTCTCACAGATGTGTCTCACAGAGATGTCTCACAGACGTGTCTCACAGAGGTGTCTCACAGAGATGTCTCACAGACATGTCTCACAGACGTGTCTCACAGAGGTGTCTCACAGAGGTGTCTCACAGAGGTGTCTCACAGACGTGTCTCACAGACGTGTCTCACAGAGGTGTCTCACAGAGATGTCTCACAGACGTGTCTCACAGAGGT
Source organism: Plectropomus leopardus (assembly GCF_026936395.1). NCBI lineage: Eukaryota > Metazoa > Chordata > Actinopteri > Perciformes > Serranidae > Plectropomus > Plectropomus leopardus. The sequence goes on from NC_142193.1 coordinate 32,829,979, forward strand.
GTCTCACAGACGTGTCTCACAGAGGTGTCTCACAGAGGTGTCTCACAGACGTGTCTCACAGACGTGTCTCACAGAGGTGTCTCACAGAGGTGTCTCACAGACGTGTCTCACAGAGGTGTCTCACAGAGGTGTCTCACAGACGTGTCTCCCGGTGACAAAAGCAGCTCAAACACAATCACTTAAAAACATTGATGTGATGAAAGCTAATTTCTCTTTTAATTTTGTCTGTCTTAATTCATCTATTTTAGTTTGTATTTTATTTGATCTTTTAATTTGTTCTTTTATTCTGCCCGATCATGTTTGTCCACTATCAGAACTATTATTACATTTGTGGAACAGAGACGGACGCACTTTACAGAAAACGGCATTATTCTGCTGTTTGGAGGCTTGTTGTTGTTGTTTATGCTCTCTGTTTACCGAAATGTCTCAACGAACGCAACGACCACAAACAAAACCCACGCCGCTTTCACTGCACGTCTGACCCACTCACCCAGATCTGCAGCTTGATCCTCTTGTCGTTGCGGAAGACGGTCTTGACCTTGAAGTCGATGCCGACGGTGCTGACGAAGGCGGAGGTGAAGGAGTCGTCTGCGTAGCGGAACAGGAAGGAGGTTTTTCCCACGCTGCTGTTGCCAATGATCAGCAGCTTGAACATGTAGTCAAAGTTCTGGTCGGCGGCGTCCTTCTGGGAGGGCTGCTGCTGCAGCCGCGAGTCAGTCGATGCCATCTGCAGAGGCGGGACGAGGAGAAATCAGCTCTCAAAGAAATTCATCTCAGCTGCACTTGGAGGAAAGTTTTCATCAAAGCGCCACATGGTTATGATTATCTGAACGCTGGTTAGAATCCAAACAAACTTTGAGTTCTTTTTATTTACTTTACCTTTTATTTAAGGTTTATTTATCTCATTTCCTGTTATTTGTGCTCGCTTTCATTGCTTGTTTGTTTTTTATTTGTATTATTTCATGCTGACATTTTAAGTCCCGCATCTTGCATTATTTGTCCTCTGGTTTTATTTGATTCCTAACTCTGCCCTGGTTTTACCCGTGTTCAATACGACTGTTTGCATCGCCGCCTGATGACGTTGTTTTGACCATATTTGGCATATGGAGGAAATACATGCTGTTTCCACTAGGTGACCTGTCACAGTCAATGTAGCTGCTGATCACTGACATATCCCAGACCGTGGTAATTAAAAAACAACAACAAAACAAACAAACCACTTAGCATGTAGTATTTTAGAAATAATTTAGTTTTTTTTTTTTTTTTTCATCTAAAAACATAGTTACATCATGACAAAAACCTGGCATTTAAAGGGTTAAAATTCTGAAAATTAGTGAATATTCCGAAATTATGATTAGGACTGTTTAAATCAATGAAAGTAGAAAATATTAATGTATAGTATTTTATTATTTTTATTACTACTGTGTGTAATATTAAAGTTGGCCCCAATGGTAAAATCAGTTGATTATTTTTTAATAAAAAATCATTAAAAATGTCACAAAAATAGAAAAAAATGCTTAAAAAGGTCCCAAAGTCCAAGGCAAGGTCATTTCCTGAAATGTTTAAAATCAAATATATTCAATTTACAATGTTATTAATGCAGCTAAACATCCCATATTAAAAGACGGAAACAGGAAAAAAAGAAAAAAAAATTTTTTGCCTAAAAAATGACAAAACAAAGGGTTTTTTTAAATCAAAACAGCTGTCTTATTTTCTATAAAATATTAATTTGGGGAATTGTTTGGCTTTATTTGACAGTGACAGAGGAGAGATGACAGGAAATGAGGGGAGAAAATGACCAATGACGTTGGCCAGACTTTGTGGTTCATGGCGGGCGTCTTAAAAACACCGTGCGGGGTGTCTGACCACTAATATCACTACGAAGAAATGGTTCTGCACGTGCATGAAGATGCACATACATGCAAATGACGCAATGCATATTCCTGCCCAAAACACACACACACACACACACACACACACACACACACACACACACACACACACACACACACACACACACACACACACACACACACACACACACACAAACACACACTGTGTCATGGCTTTTAAGAAGCAATATGCCAACAAAGGCAAAGAAGAAGAACAATCTACAACACACTTGTCTGAGCTCAGCGAGACAAACAGCGAGCGTCCTGCAGCAGCTTTCTCTTAAATTTTCTCTTAAATTTTCTGGTGAGAAAATATTAGAGAAGTCAACTCCAGATGCAGCTTAACCATCCAAACCTGCTCTGACCAGGTGAGCTCAATGCCGAATCCAACTGATCACGTCACCTTTAAGCAAAGGTAACGCCCCCTAAACACCATATAAGGGCAGGTTTTGTGCCATGTGCAAAGACTCTGGCACATGAACAAGACTGGAGACATAACGCCAAAAAAGACAAAGAAGACGAACTTCTGCAGTATTAAAAGTAAAAGTACACATGCAGAAAGGTTTAAATAACTTTAATAAATCAAAATAATTCAAAGAAAACAACTTTTTGTATTGAAAATGACTTGCAGGATTATAAAAATAGTTTCCAATTGATTTTCTAATTAATGGATTAAGTGTTTCCGCTGCACTTGTATATTTTCATATTGTTGGTTTGTGCTCAAAAATCTTAATTTGTAAAGTAGTTATCTGATAACAGAAGCAGAGTAAAAGTATAACATTTGAAGTGTAGTGGAGTAGAAGTGGAAACTGGCACGCGATTAGTAAAAGTTCCTCGAATTTATACTTAAGTACAGTACTTGAGTAAATGTACTTCATTACATTCAGCACAGTAGCTGGAATTACAGTAACTGGGATCAATGCTCCAAGTATTGTAGTATTTCTTTAGCCCTGAAATGTAATAATCCAGTCATTATAATTACTCTAAAACATTGTCTAAATTTGCTTCAATGATATTTCTGCAGTTTTTAAATGTTCCTCAAATGTAAAATATTTGTTTGGGTCTGTGGTCTGTGAAACAGACGTTTTTCTCTCGTAAAAGTTTCTCTTACCAACCTGAGGCGCAAAAATAAGAAAACATCCCAAAAGTCAGTGGGTCCTAACAGAAAAAGGACAAATCGCGGATATGAGTACAAATAATAGAAAATGTGTTCATGTATGGTTTCTTGCATGAGGCTGGATGTTTATTGGGATCTTTTGGACAACTTTTGGATGATTAAACACAAACCTGCTCACTCAGACACTCAAATGAACCTAAAGGGTTAAATTTAGGGAAGCTGTGCCACCTGCTCGCCGCCTCACTCTCCTCAGGGCAGGTATGGGATTACCTGCCATTAAGCCATTTAGTGTCACTCATCCTCTAAACAATGGGAGGAGGGGGAGGAGGACGGAGCGAGACACATCCGTCCCCCCCGTCCCTCCAAACACACACAGCTGATCAATCCGCCCCGCCTCTCTACTGCGTCTCCGTGGTGACCAGACCAGGGCTCAGCTGCCAGCAGGACCCATTAGCGGTCAAAGCAGTCGGCTTTTAACGGGGCAGCTTGAGGCGTCCAGAGCAGGACGGAGACATCCATCACAGCAGCAGCCAAAAGAGAGCAGAGGACGCTGATTACCGAGGAATCAGAGGTTCACTGCGCGCACGTTTCCTCTCGCCATAACAACGGCAGCCGAGGCCCAAATGTTCCTCACAAACCCTGAATTATTCAGTATTTGCTGCCTAAATACTGAAAGTTGTGCAATGTTGGCGGCCTCTGAAACTGTCGCTACGTTTACATGACGTGAGAAAAAGGAATTATTGTGTTATTTTGACTAAAAACTGGACTTTTAAAAAACATGTACACATTGTAGTCCGACTGAAATCGGACTAAAATGAATTTATCAAAGTCGGACTAATGCGACGATTTCCTCTGTCGTGTAAACGCCTCAGTCGGACGTTCTGCACATGCTCCTTGTGCCCCCCCCCCCAAAAAATAAAGTACAGTCCTAAATATTCTAAGATCTGAAGAAACATCCTAAAATCCTAGAAACACGTATGGAGCTGCTGCGTCTGGCCCCGGACCTCCTGTCATTTTGCAAAAGTGGCCCCTAAACAGAGCTCCAGCTGAGAACCCTAAAACTGTCCTGATATCTTTGAAATGTCCTAAAAATGTCCCAAAATGCTAAAAACACCCTAAAATCTTTGAAATGTCCCAAAATCCTACAAACACCTAAAATGCTAGAAACGTCATGACCCCTGGAGACTTGTTCGGGGCGGCTGTGATGGGCGGAGCCCGCCGAGGGCTTTTCAGTCTCTTTTCTGCTCGGCATAAAAACACTGAAGTGTCGTCCACTGAGGCGTGAGGCCGACTTTCCACACGAACCTGCACAACCTTCAGCTGCTGTTGTGACGAAACACTCGGCGTCAGTGTGAAATAACACAATACTGTTTCTCAACGTCTCTCCACTGAGGCTTCAGCGTTACACAAAGTCCTGCCTCTCTAATCCCTCCAGACGTTGCTCCTGAAGTCACATGATGCCCTGCTGCGTGAGGGACTGTTTTGCGTGCGTATGGATCCCATACATAGCGTGGATACACCCGCTCTTGAATTCTTTTCTTTCTACAACTTTCCCGTCAGCTCGGCTGAAGGCCGAGGTAAACCCGGTCACATGTCCTCCGTGTTTACTGAGCAGCTCAGATGTTTCCAGGCAAATGCTTCAGCTTGGCCGGTCTGTAAAGACGCCTCTTGCGCGCTTGTCTCTTCCTCTTTTCATAAACATGCCATGTCAATGTCAAGATTTGCATAGTGTTTTCTTGTTACTGGGCGGCGTTGCTTAATTCTGTGGTGACAAGTTCCCTCTGAGTATCTAAATAAGTGAACGGCACCTGAAAGCATGACGCCTGCCGAAGCCTCCGTCCTCCACGTGTTACAACAGGTTTCAGACAGACGTTTGGACAAATCCTTTTTATTGTTCAAGCACTGCAGGAAATTATCAAGCCAAGTCTTAAAGATCTTTTAGCTTTTCTAATCTCATTTAAAATGTTAATTATTTCAGCCTCCCTTAACTGAATAACTTAACTGCGATTATTTGACTGCTCTTCTTGCCGTGCACTTTGGCGTCATGATGTGTTTTTCTGGACGTCGTTGTGAAGGAGTTTGCTCTCAATGACCCATCGAGACGAAATATGAAGATTGAATGAATGAATATTTGTTTCCACACAGAAATAGTTAACAGGAACAACAATTTATGAAACTGGATCAGAGAGAAACAGGCTGCGATGTTGAGTTCGCTCCGTTAGTTTGCGTCCACTTTGTTAGTTTTTGTCTCTGACAGGCTCAGATTGTTACGTCAGTGTCATTCTACATTGTGGAAAACATCCAACAGAGATCCAGCTTTTATTAAAGAGTTAAATCCTTTTGTTTAACTAAAAACAGCCCTGAAATCTCCATCACCAAACCACCCAGATCCATTCAGTTAACACTACTTCACTTTAGTCAAAGTCAACGGAAACAAACTAAAACTCGGAGAAACCGCCTTTCTACTGCTCTAACAAGCACCAGCTGTGGTTAGGCTGAAATTAACCCTTAATTCACCCAGGTAGATGTGAAAATATGCTGAAAATAAACAGTCTGGTGGGTTTGATGAGATTTTACAGTTAAAAATAAGTTATGCCAAAAACATTGACTTTAAGTAATCTGACGTGTCCATTTCCTGTGTATTTTTATTACAGTTTAAGTTTAAGGTACAACATCTCATTAAATGCAATAGTTTGATATCAGGCTGAGAAAACTTGAATAAATTAAGTGACTTAGTCACTTAAGCATTTTTACGGTGTGTTAAGTTATTATTATAAATTAACTTTTGATTTAGTTTAATTTAGTTACATTTTACCCAAAAATATAGCTTAATTTTGATTCGGGCCAAGACTCATTTTTTGAGTGTTTCTGGCTAAACAAAAAGGATTTTACTCTTTAACTAACAGGTCTGTCTCTGCAGGGATCCTTTTGTTGTCAGACAGATCAAATCTGCACTTTTATTGGACAGAAATTGCACAACGTAAATTTTGGTGCACAATCGTTGGTTACACTTCAGCCTGTTTGGCAGCTGCTGGAAAACACCAAAGTTACCTTTAAGTCTGCAGTTTTTTCTGCAGTTTGTGGGACGTTTCTAACCAAGTCGCTCTTTGCCTTTCCACACACATTTTCAAAGGAAATCAAACCAATTTGCTCAAATGTTTAAAGCGGTTATGCTTGTGAAAGGCATCTGAGTGCAGCACACAAAAAATGATGCTGATCCGGGTTCCAAAGGGTTAAGAAGCCGAAAGCAGCAAATGTTTAACATTTTTTACCTGAGAAATGACAAACAGTTAATCAATGATCAGAACAGCTGGGGGCTAATTTTCTTTCTGTGATAAGACGCTTCGCATCAGCACCAGGAGCCCGGGACGGTCGTCACATCAGAGACGTCGTTCCCCCAGCGGCTGCTTTATGGCTCCGATTATCTCCGGGAGAACAAACACGGCCCGAGCTGGTGAACGCAGCCTGATGACGGCAGCTCGGCCCTCAGCTGGCACTGTTTGCAGAGCGGGCTGCCCGACCCGCAGGAAATGACCACGACTGATTAGTTGGCAGCTGTCACATCAGTTTTTCATTAGTGCAAACGCAAACATGGACGATGAAGGCGAGGACGAGAATTTCGAAATTAGAAAATGACTAATATAATCTGCTGCTGTCTGCAACACAAACAAATAATTGCACTGGGGGTGAATTTATGGGAGGATTTTTTGGCTTTCGGGAAGTGGCAACATAAATGTCTGTATTTTTACATTTTTCTTACAGCGGATTTTTTTTAAAGAAAACATGTCATCGGTTTTTGTAAAAGCCTTTCTTTCCTTTAAAAAAGAAATTTTGGCATTTTTTTCCCCTTTTTTTCCTTCCTTTTGGTGAACTTTTTTTTATTTGAAAATTACATATTTTTTTCTTAAATTTTTTTTTTGGTGATTACACAAAAAATGGTGATTTGTTTTTTCTTTAACATATTTCATGTATTTTTGAAATATATTTTTTTAAAGCAAACATTCTTACAAACCCTGTGGGCCCACGAAAAAATAATATATTTATATTTATATTTATATATATATTACAATATTACACCTTTACTATGGCCAGAAATGTAAGAACAGAACTTAGTTTTGGATTTTCACATTTCCGACAGACTTGGAACAAATCATGATGAAATTTTAAATGAGACGTAAAATAACGTGATTTTGATGAAATAGCAATTTTTCAAGCTCCGAATGTTTTTTTCTGATTTAAGTGTTTGTTGTGCATGATGTGTTCAAGGACTGTCGTAAATTTAAAAATCCAACAATGATTTCTGTTTTTCAGATTCTGACTATGATAAGTGGTGTAATTTTGGCTATTTTTTAAGACAACGTGCATATTTACTTAATAAATCACCTGCAAAATAAATACAAACCACAACCATTTAAAGTCGTAAGCCCGTCCCCGAAAACCAAAATAAAATCATAGGTCCCTCCCAGTGCTTCCAAAACCATTTGACATGCCTCTTCCTTTTATATGTATTTTTACAGAAAACATTAAAAAATTGCAAATTACGCATTTTATCGCAGCCAGAAACTGTAAAAACTGAAATTGTCATTCGATTTTGGCATTTCCAGCAGTTCTTGGACACATTACATATGTGGGACAAACGCTTTTGTCAGAAAAAGAAAAAAAAACAATCTGAGCTTACAAAAGTGATATTTCATCAAAATGACTTTGTTTCACGTCTCATATGAAATTTTGTCAAAAATAAAGTGTTTGCACGAACTAACCGGCATACACAACACGAGCTAAAAATCGTGTTTTGGGTTTTTTTTGTTTGTTTTTTTCAACTTGAGGATTACGTCTTCAACTTTTACCTTTCAAACATCAAAGTTTTTAAAATCTAACTTCTCTTTTTCGGGGACGGCAGGTCATGCATTTTCCCAAAGTCACTCAGGGAGACTAAAGACAGAATATTTAGGACTCGATCCCAGCGAGCAGGTTTTGGTTCTAAAATCGTTCAGAAAATCGTTCAGTGCAACCAGTTGAGTGTTTTGGTAACATTTTCAGTGGCAAGTTTCTTCTTAGTTCCCAGAAAGTTATCAGTTTTTAAATTTGGGAAACTTTCTTTAAACATTTTTTAAAAAGTTTTTTTTTTCTTTTTGTATACGTATCACATAGTGTTTTCATTTTTAATAAGTTGTGTAATCTCAGTCCTCGGTAACATGTTCTGAATGTTACTTTGAAAACGTTCTTCCTTTGTTCTCATGTAACATTGTGGGAACATTTTATAAAGAGATCATTCTCTGATCTGTCACTTCTCGACATCACCAAAACATCCTCTGAATGTTGCAGCTCAAACGTTTCGTCGCAGTCAGCATTTAACCTCACAGGGACATTATCTGAAAAGATAAACATAATGTTCTTTGAACGTTAGGTTAAGATGTATTCTTTAAAAAATATATATACTGCAGCTTGTAGGTAACATTAGCCAGTGCTGTGGGAACGTTCCCTGCTAGCTGGGTTCCTGGGGAACTAAACATCATGCATTACTGCATATATATATATATATATATATATATATATACACACACATATATATATATAGGTTTGTAAGGATTTTACTGGTTCCATAACTTCTCACAAATATAAAACTCTACATTTCTTTTCCAGGTTTTCCATGACTTTAGAGCCCCGTTTGTAGCTTAAGGGAGGATTAACAAAAAAGTCAAACCCAAGTTTTCCTCCCTCCTCTGATAAATACAGAACAGTCCCTGAGCATTAAAAGGCAAACTTTACCGGGAGTGAGGGCGCAGCGTGAGCACGCGCGCATAAGGAAGTGCGACGCAGGAAAAACTGCAGGATTTAGGAAATGAAGCAAACTTACCTTCCTGCAGAAAAAAGCGACGCGTCCAGCTCGGTCCCCTCTCGGCTCCCGGTCGGTGAAATCTGTCTGAGATGTCGGTGAAGTTGAACAGCTGAAAACGTCCTGATGAGCTCCAGCTGCCGCCTGCTGTCCTCACGACCCTGTCCCTCTGTCCTCCTCGCGATTCTGTCCTCCTCGTGAGCCTCCTTCCGTGTGTCTCTGCTCGTGCAGCAGCTCCCGGATCTCGACGGTCGGTGTGTCTGAGTGTCCCGGTGTGACTGAAGCCGCTGAAAGCTGCGAGCTTCTGTGTGTGTGTGTGTGTGTGTGTGTACACAGCTCGAGGAGAGGGCTGGACTCACTGCGTGTGCACGTGAGCGTGCGGGCACTTAACTAACGCACACACCCTTTAGCATTCATACTCAACCTAAGGCCCGCGGGCCAAATCTGGCCGCCGATAGGGTGCCTCGTGGCCCCGCCAAACAACTTCTGATTGACACTAAAAATACAGTGATGGACTCTGCGAATAGTTTTTGGTGTCAGAGACATAAAACTGCATCTAAATAGAGCTTGATGATCAAAAAAAGTGAAATACTAGAAACTTTCTGAAATACTAGCAACATAGAAACATATTAAAATGTATTAGAATTTTAGAAATGTCCTCAAATCCAAAAAACCTTCCTAAAATCCTTGAAATGTCCTGAAATCTGAACAATGTTCTTAAGTCCAATAAACATCCTAAAATGCTAGAAATGTCCTAAAATCAGAAAAACATCCAAAAATTCTAGAAATTTCCTTAAATCTGAGAAATGTCCCAAAGTCCTAGAAATGTCCATATGTCCTCGAAATGTTTTAAAATTCAAGAAATGCCCCGAAATCCTAGAAACATCCTAAAATGCTAAATATCCTAAAACTTAATGTTCTAAAATCCTATAAATGACATTTAATCTAAACAATTTCCATCATCCTAAAATCCAAGAACTGCCCTGAAGTCCTTGAAATTACCTAAAATGTCCTAAATCCCAGAAATGTCCTAAATCTAAATCCTAGGAACTCGCGGGCTGCTGCGACTGGCCTGCTCGCTGTGTGTGATAAAGAGGTGAAAAAGTGTATTTCCCTCAATGTCAAATATGTCTTCGTCACGTGAAGCGCACACATACAAAAACACTCAGACAGACGCATCGATCACAGTTCAGCATCAGACCTGCAGGGAGTTTCTCCGTCAGACACATTTATTCAGTCAGATGAAGCAGATGAGCCGGTTTTTATCACCTAAAATCCCCGACCTCACGTTACCTTGAATGATCCCCACCACCCACACACAAAAACACAAAGATCTGACAGTTCATAAAAAGAGAACATTGGTGTCTGATCGGTGCATCTATTATTCTCTTTTATAATATTCATAGAAAATCAGTTTTTGGGACTAAATCTTTGAAACCTGAGAAAATTAACATCATTCTTTAAAAACACATGGGAGGAAGGCAATGAGCTACTTGAAAAAGTGACCCCAAAATTAGCAGAAAATTAGTTAGCAGAAAAATAAAAAATAAAGTGGTAAAAGAACAACACAAGGAAATTACTCAAGAAAGTGCTAAAATAAAATGAAATGTATTATTTTTATTATTAATAATAATAATATAACATTTCTGATCATAAAATAATTATAAATGTAGTTTTTTTGGCATAAAATGTCCTGCAAGTTTAAAAAAAAACCCAAAACAAAATATAGTAAGCAGTGGCAAGAAAAAAAACTAAAAACTGGCTGAGAGACAGAGACAGAGAATTATTATGAAATTATTTTTGAAGGGTTGAAGCAGTTGTGAGTTATCATATTCATTGTCATATTCATTTTATTTCATATTCATTTCTTCCATATTATTCGAATCCTTCATCTGTTTCCACCTCTCTGGGTTTTGGACGGTCTTCAGTGCTCCCTCTTGGTATCTTTATGAGTTGTGATAGTTTTGTTTTTGGTGCACACAGCAGAAAGATGGATAAGCGTGAAGCTGAAGTGTGTGTGTGTGTGTGTGTGTGTGTGTGTGTGTGTGTGGCCTGTTGTTTTGATAAATTGCACATTATTTCAGTGTTTTTGTGCAGCGTCGATGCACATCCATCACTGAGATCAAACAGCTGCCAGTGAAGGCTGAATTTCCCCGTTAGAGAAGATTGAATGAAGCTGCTTCAGACTCGGATTCAGTTGACGCTGCATGTTTCTGCAGAGCTGCTCTGCAGGACTTTTTCGGATAATGGCCCCCTGACCTCGCAGCCGTCGCTGTTCAGTGTGTGATGCCGCTCTGACTCTCTTTCTCGCACAAACGTTCACTTCCTGGTATGTTCAGGAATGAGGAGGACGATGTGTGCTGCAAATCCTAAACACCTCCTTTTGTTTCCCAACTTCCTCGTGTTTTACTTTGCACACCATGAATTTTTAAAACGAGTTTTCTTCACGGTCATGTTGGCTGATTCAAATAATCTGCACAACACTATTTTCAAGTTAATGAAGGACAACTTAGTGCATTTTATAATAATCATAATACTACTACTAATAATAATAACAACAATATGTAGATATATCTATCTATGTATATATATATGCCTATGTGTCAGTAATAGCATAAAATTCAAAATATTTTATTTTACATTTGTATAATAAACTCTAAAGAAACCTCAAATTTGAGTCTTTTTTTCCTCAAACCAACTTAAAACTTTAATAGCAAACTAAAACTATACAAGAAGGTGACCTCAAAAAACGACTTTTCCTGGAACAATAAAACTAAGTTGTTATGGAGCAGTCATTGACTTTAGGTTAACCCTTTGAGACCTGAACAGATTTGTGGGTTTTTTTGTGTTGTTTTTTTTTTTTAATTCATGAGGCACGTGATGTCACATGACCCAAAAAATAGGAAAGCATTGCAAGAAAATTACCTGAAATGAAACGAAATATACAAACAAATAAATGAATAAATGAACAAACAAACAAGAAAATGACCCACAACAGAAAGTTCTTTGCTAATATAATTCAAAGAAATAAATATAATGATTATGAACATAATTTTCCCGCCATTTTTCCCTATATTTGATCATTTTCAAATAATGATAGAACTTAACTTGAGCTGGAATAAGCTGTTTTTTTGTGTGTTACTGGTTAAAGTCATTTTCTAAAGGTTGATTAAACACTTTTCTGTTGACAAACAGACTGACGCTTCTCGAGCTGCATGAAGGAAATGAACATTTCTGTTGAGCTCTCTCCAAATGCTGCGCAGAGTTCGCTGGAGAAACTCGTTCTTTGGTGAAACAGGTTTTATTTCCTGATGCCGCAGCAGCTTGACAGAGGAGATAAAGACGCGGTGAATTTCTCTGCCAGTTTCAAAAGCTGAACTCCTCCTCACGACAGTCGACTCGCCTCCCTGTTCATCCTCCAAACTGACAACCAGCCGTCACCTCTTACATAGAACAGATTTTTAGGTGAAATTTCTACCAATTTGTGGGACATCTGATGCCAATTTGGTCATTGTCTTTTTTTCTTAGTGTTTTCAAAAGAAATCAAACCAATTTGTTCAGTTTTCTGAGGGTCAAAAGCTTGTGAAAGGCATTTAAACGCAGCACGAGAAAACTGATGTCGATCCAGGTGTCAAAGGGTTATCACAACAGCTGAGACTTCGTTTCTTAGTTTATTCCATGACATATTTTTGTCATCGGAGAGCAAAAAACCCCAAATCTCATTAAGGGACTGAATTCCTGATCAGAGATGAAGGAAAACCTCCTAAAAAGGCCTCATCCCTTCACTCTCAGTCCCTGCTGTTCTGCTGAAAAGCCTCCATTATGGTCCATTAGTGCTGATGACGGTAAGAAGGACGGAGCCTCGGTGCTCCTGCAGCCGGCCGGCTCACAGCCAACATTCAAGGCCTCTCAAACCCTGACGAGCCTCACCGCTAATTTAATCAAAACCCTCCTATTTCCAGATCCAGGCACCGTCTGCTGGGTCTGGGCTCACTCATCCACCTGAATCTATGCTGATTAAAGTTTCTCTCCAAACTGATCCAGTGAAAAAACATCGTGACGAGACGGACCTGACGGCAGGGACGGAGACAGACGTCGTGAGCTTTCAGGGCTCAGCCCAAACTCAGGGGGGTCCAGGGAAATGCTGCCGCCACGAGAGCTTTCCTTTGTTTTCTGCATTTACAGCCGCTATATGCACTATTGTCTGAGCCAGCTGATAAAACAGAATGCCTAAAAACATGTGCATGATTTGGGAAAAACATTAAAGTTGCCAAGGACTAAAAAACATCCTATAGAGCAGGGATCCTGCTCCTACAGAGCAGGGATCCTCACCTCTCTTTGTCTGGGGGCCACTTCTGCAAAATGACGGAGGCCAGGGGCCAGTCGCAGCAGCCCCATACATGTTTCTAGGATTTTAGGACATTTCAGGAATTCAGGGACAAGTACTTAGTGACAAGACTTAGTGCTACAAAGATGACAAATCACATTAAGATAATAAAAATCATATTCCAGTGAAAGGGTCGTGGGTTTGGTACAGAGCCCAGCAGACCTGTAATACCAAATTTAAAATAATAAAAGCAAATGCACATTGAGGAGTATTAAAAGCATCTCGTTTAATCTCCAAGTCACAGTGTTAAATTTACCGCGTTGACAAATCAAACATTGTCCTTCAAATATCTGGAAACACAATATTTCACAATGAAATGCACTGAGCGGCCCTGAGCTCAGGAGCGACCTGCCTGAGTACACCTGCGACCAAACGTCGCCCCCTGCTGGGGATCCGGTCACATCTGAGGTTTGGTTATTTTACTTAGTGTGTTTTATAAGAAATTTCACTCTTAACCCTTTGAAACCTGGATCACGTCACTTATCTTGTGCTGCTTTCAGACAACTTTCAAAACTATTAAACCTTTGGATCCTGAACAAATTCATTTCTTTCAAAAACACAGAGGAAAAGACAATTAGCGACCTTCCAGGACATGTCCCACAAATTACAAGAAATTAGAAAAAGGTGACAAGAAAATGCCCTGAAAATTAGTTTTAAAAAAGAGGGGAATTAAAACAAAAGAAGAAAAAAGTGTCCAGAAAACTAGACGTATAATTATACTTTTAAATTATGTCACTTAAAAAATGCGTAGATCTTGGTTTTTTAAAAAATTTTACTTTCGGAAATAAATCCAGACGATTTTTAGGTAATTTTCTTTTTGGTTTTAGTTTTCTTTATTTTTTGTTGTTTCCAGTTAATTTGCTTGTAACTTTTTACTTTTTTGTGCTGATTTTTGGACCATGTCTTCTTAAATTGCTCATTGTCTTCTCTGCATGGTTATGAAAGAAATGACATTACATTGCTCAGGTTTGAAAGGGTTAAAACGGGGTAAAATCATGAGCAATATAGTCAAATATTAAATCAGAAATAGAAAAATGCAACACATCCTGAAAGTGAGAGAGGCTTGATTAGAAAGTGATGGACAACATGAAAAATGTCTCACAAATGGCCAATAAGAGTGAAAGGAAATGGAGTTTTTTTGGACGCTCCGTGTCAACAAAGGCGTCCTCCTTCACAAGGACACTTCTGTGTGATTACACTTATATTTCTTTAAGCTCATGTCCATATTAACCCCTTCCCTCCTCTAAATGGTGGATAAATTCAGCGCCGTGTAGATCAGATTCGTCGTGGTGCAGATGAACCCGATCAGGTTGCAGAGGTTGGACAACCCGTGGTAGCGTCCAAACGTGCGTTTGTAGGCTCTGTACTTGGGGTCCTGCTCTTTGAGCTTCACATACTCGTCTTTTTGACTCCCCAGGCCGATCTGGTCCCCGAGACCGTGCTCCTTCTCCACCTCCCTCATCTGAAACATCACCTCGGTGGCCGCTGGGCCGAACCACTGGGCGTTCAGACCGGCCGTGACCAGCGCCACAAAGTACAGAACCATCTGCGGGACAAGAACAGATGCCTTAACCCAGTGATGCTCAACTGATGGCTCGCGGGCCAAATATGGACCCCGATATGGTACCAGGTGGCCTCAAAACCATTTTCTAATTGGCAATAAAATAAAGTGATTCACACTGTGAATTGTTTTTTTACTTTTAGGGTGTCAGAGTGCAAAAAACAGCATCAAAATAGAGCTTGTTGATCAAAAAAGAGCCCGTGGAGGATCCCCCACACCCCCACAGAAGTCCCACATAAGACACCAGCTGTCACTAGATGTCCTAAAATCCTGGAAATGCCCTAAAGTCTGATGAATGTCCTAAAATTTGTGAAACATCCTAAAATCCAAGAAACATCCTAAAATCCAAGAAACATCCTAAAATCTGAGCAACCTCCTGAAATCTGGAAAACCTCCTAAAATTGCAGAAATATCCTAAAATCCTAGGAACGTCCTATATTCCTAGAGCTGTCCAGAAGGTTTTGAAAAGTCCAAAAATTCTATAAATGTCCTTAAATCCTAGAAACATGCAGGGGGCTGCTGTGAATGTCCCCTGGCCTCCTGTCATTTTACAAAAAGCAAAAAACATCCTTCAAAAGTATTGGTAGATTTAGAAAATCACTTTTGAAAAAGTGAGGGAAAATGTCCAGAAAACTATATTTATAATTATCGTAATTATGAAATTATGAATTTAAAATTATATAAAAGTTGTGTTACTATCTTAAGCACTTTTTAAACATCTTTCCTCTTGTTTTTGTTTTGTTTTTTAACTTTAATTTCCTTTTTTTTTTAAATAAATAATTTTCTGGGTTTTTTGTTCTTTTTGCTTTTTTTTTTTTTTGCTCATCTCATTTTTGGGTGATTTTTTTTTATAGGTTGCTCATTGCCTTCTTCCCATTTTTAAGAAGAAATCAAGCCAATTTGCTGAGGTTTTGCAGGATGATTTATTTTCAGATAGTGTGTATGAAATAATGATTTAAAACTGACCTGCACAGTTTCATGCCGGTCCAGCAGCTCTCTGGGGTGATACACAGCGTACACAGCCAGGCTGACTGCGTTGCCTCCCAGCAGACAGTAGAAGTACACGGGGAAGAGCTTACTCTGCACCAGGCCGAAGGTGTGCCGACTCACCTGCCACACCAACGCAAAACCTGCAGAGCACAGTCAGAGAGATCACAGTCCAGTGCTGAAGCAGGAACGCATATCATGATGCAGCCAGGACGTGTTGGTGCGCCGCATACCTCCTATGAAGGAGACCCAGACCTGCATACCCCAGGAGAAGGAGAGCACCAGGAGGTGCAGCACTTTGATCAGGTCTGTGGGCTCCCCCTCTGTTGCCATGACGTCACTCTGCAAAATATGTTCAATAAGTAAACAATTAGCCATATTAACTCTGGTAATGTCCGACGGCCCGCTCCAGCGTGGACATGTCCGACAGTCCGCTCAGACAGGAGCAGTTTTACAAACTCCATCACTCCTACTAGGTTTTCCAACAAAACCACGGTACCTACTGATCACGCGCAATGACGCACGTGATCAATATGCAAGGAGGCCGCTATTAATAGCGCCCATACCATTGATTCATTTTAGAAACACCAGGACGCATTGCTCCGTGTCTCATCCGGCCGCTCGCGCTGAGCTCTTGTTATTATTACCAGGGGCAGATGTAATGTTTTGGGGGCCCGGGGCCACAAGCACATGAGCTTATTTTCAGCCTTTCTCTAACTGGGAATGTTGGCAGGCTGTCGGCAGCTATAGGAGAAGTAGGCCGACTCAAAAGTTTTTAATTCCTGAGTAAAATGATTATAGCACAGAATTTAAACAGTTATATCAGATGTTTATTACACTCCAACACACCATGGTCACATGACACTGTGTCAGTGAACTATGAGGGCAAAAAACAAACCACAAAAAAAGAGAGAAAAAAGTAAAATAATCGTTCATTGATCGTAATCAAAGTAAAATGTTCAGTTAATGGTGATATTGATTTTAGGTTTGAGGCTCGGACCTTTGCTGGGAGGACATTTTAGTACCTGGACCTCTGTGAGTTTTAGTAGAATAGGTCCTCCAGCTGGTGATGCTGTTCTACAGTATATTTGTCATGTTCAATGTCTGACAGAAAATAAATATTTAAACGAAAATGAACCTGATGATATCTTCATATCTCACTGAGGAGTCAAAGGAACCTTTAAGCTCGACAGAAATAGTGATTTGATGTATATCGTGATAAATATCGTTATCGACTGATACGAAAAAAATTATTGTGATAAGACTTTATTCCATATCACACAGCCCTAAATATATATATATATATCAACAGTCCTAATCATAAATATCAAATATCCTTTAATTTTCAGAATTTTAACCTTTTCAGTGCCAGGTTATTGTCATAATGCCACTATGCTTACTGATGTTGAGTGTCCTCCTCCTCAGTGTGTGAGTGTAGCTGCTGACAGTCTGGGATCTGTCAGTGATCAGCAGCTACACTGATTGTAAACAAAGTTTAAAGACGGCAGGTTTTCCAGAAGATGAAGTGTGTTCTTCAGCCTGCAGCTGCACACATGCACACAGCTGATAAGACTCAACATGAGATAACAGAGCACAGAAAAAACACGCCGCTGTTCACTCAGAATTATGATGCTAATGAGACTAAAACGCGTTAATATGTGGAGAAGCAGTGAGAGCTGATCCGCGTGTGTCTACAGACCGAACACACACCTGTCTCTCTCTCTCTCTCTCTCTCTCTCACACACACACACACACACACACACACACATACACACACACACACACACACACACACACACACACACACACACACACACACACACACAGCTGTTAGCCTCTGAGCTAAAGTTACACTTCAGTGTCTGCAGCAAAGCTTCGTCCTTTACTCACCTCATCTGACTCTCTCTCACACACACACACACACACACACACACACACACACACACACACACACACACACACACACACACACACACACACACACACACCTGTTCTTACCTGTCCTGCTCCCTTGTTGTCGGTGTTAAATTAGCGACGCTAAATGCTAAATTAATGATCCAAGCCTGGCCACTTCCGCTGTTATGTCAATAAGCCCCGCCCCGCAGACGACACGGACCAATCAGATTCTTTAAAGGTGAATATCTTATAATATTTCATCCAATCACTTTGTTCTTTGTTTTCTTCCCTTCACTTTGTTGTTGTTGTTTTGTTTGTTTTTGTTTGTTTGTTTGTTTGTTTTAATTAGACCCAAATATGCTCAAAGCTTCACTGCAGTTTTTTCATCGTGGCTTTGTTCCCTAAAATATTATTCTGTTTAAATTTAAGTATGTGTCAGTTTCAGACTGGTAATTAAAATTAAAAAAAGACATAAATATTTAAAAAATGTAGCGAGAGTGTTATGAATATTATAAATTAAAGTGAATGTCGAAAATTATGATTCAGTAAGTGTCACTACCGTAGCCTTAGCAAGATCAATAAATAGCAAGAAGTATTAAATAATATGTCTATTTCAATATTTATAAAAAGTAAAAATAAATATATAAAGGAATAATAGTAATAATAGTAATAATATAGCCGAAGCTATATATTTATTATTTTGTATCATATTTTCATTAGTATTTTTATTTTTTAACTTTGTGAAATCATTATTCTTAAAAAAAATTGTATTTATTTATTTTGGTTTGGGTTTTATTTTTTCATTTATGTCAAACAACATTTTCATTTGTCTACTTTATAAGTTTACGTTTAATTTCATTTATTTTGTACCATATTTTAATTTTATTTTTAATATTGTGAAATAATAATTCTCTCTCTCTCTCTCTCTCTATATATATATATATATATATATATATATATATATTCTTTATTTATTTGACTTTTATCTGTATTTATTTATTGATTTATTTCTTTTGGTTTTATAATTTTTAGTTTTCTGTGTTTGCTCCATCACTGGAGGAGGGACTTACCTTTGAAGACGAGATCTCCTATTGGATACACATGCTGTCAGTCTCTGCTTTTGAACCAATCACAACCCAGTATTATCCTGGCCTCACCAATGAGAGGCGGAGCAGCGCAGATGCCACAGTACCCGGATGAGGTTGCCACAGGGCGCATCCTCCGCTGCTGAACATCTTTGTGGTAAGAAAGACAACAACAGTCTCATCGGTACACAAATACAAAACAACACAACCGACAACACGCGAGGCACGCGCTCCGGCCTCACCTTTAACTGAAACCTGTTCATTAATATTGATTTGTGTGTTTTTTAATCTCGTGCTCTCTTTATACCGACAGGCTAGCAGCTGTTAGCGCGTTAGCGTGTTAGCTTGTAGCGCTTTTGGCGCTTTAGTGAAAAAATGTTTTTGTGCTGAAACTTTAACAATTAAAGCATAATTAAGATTATACGATGTAAATATGAGGCAGCGGCCGCAGTTTTCTCCGAGAAAAGCTGCTTTCTTCGCTGAGAACCAGATGACGGTGGAGTAGAACCGGCGGTTAGGGACTGTTCGTTATTTATATGAGGGGAGCAAAAGGAGGGGGCACGGGAAATAACTTTCAAGCACCGAGGAGGGACGTGCGTTTTTTATTTTGACTTTTGGGAGAGTTATACACCTTCAGGTGGCTGCATTTTGTATTTTTTTGACTCACCTTTTGGGAAAAGACTTTGCCTGAAACGTTTCTGTTGTTTGTGAGACGATGGTGCGTACCTGCACGTGGAAGAAAGAAACTGTACATCCACATCAATTTAACAACAAACGCAGTACATGAGCGTAAAATTTGGCATCTCTACCTAAATGTTCAGAGTCAAAGCTGATCAACATGGTCATGGAAAAGCTGGAAAAGTCATGAAACTCATCAAAATCATTGAAAGTTTTGTAAAAGTCATTTGTTGTGCGTGATGGAGCTGGCTCAGGAATGACGGCAGATGCGCTTTCTTCAGCTGTTGACATAAAGTCGCTCTAATGTGCGTCAGCGTGACATTTTGTTTACGATCTTATATTAGATGAATATTATGGTATATATTTCTGTCCCTGTCAGATACTTGAAAATGTCTTTGAATCAGATATTTTAAAAAAATGCCGCACAAGTGAGCACAGAAAAAAACACATGCATTGGGTCTTTGAAAAAGTCCTGGGAAAGTTTGGGAATGTTATCCCTGGAAATGTGTCTGGTCTGTTTAACAGGTGCGTTTCTGCAGGTGAACATCGGCAGAAATGGGCCGCAGGAAGTCAAAGAGAAAGCCTCCTCCAAAGAAGAAAATGACGGGTAACCTGGACGTCCAGTTCACTTGCCCGTTCTGTAACCACGAGAAATCCTGCGATGTCAAAATGTTAGTCGCCAAAATCCCAAAATAAATTCAAAGAAATACTAAACTGCATCATGAACAACATAACGGAGATACCGACTGTCTTTCAGGGAACGAACGCGCAACACAGGAATCATATCGTGCAGCGTTTGTTTGGAGGAGTTCCAGACGCCGATCACCTGTATCCTTTGAACCAGCTGCAGATTTTAACTTCACCTGTGACCAAAACTGACCTCCACCTGCCAGGAAGGTTTGGGTTCAGGGTTCCCACACGGTTTCATTGACAAAATTTCACAACATTTCCATGACTTTTCAAGGACCCATAATCATTTTTTTCTTTGCCTCACTTGTGCGAGTGGGGGGTTCGTTTTTTTTTTTTAATTCGGACAGAAAATTTTGAGGATTTTTTAAAACACTTTTGGCGATTTTTTTAAAAAGAAAAAATATTTGGATTTTTTTCTTGATGTTTGGCAATTTAACAAAACATTTAATACCAAGTATTTCACAATTTATTACAACCAGAAATAAGATTCTATGACTTTTCCAGAACTTTCAGGTTTTCCACAACTTATGGTTGTTGTTTTTTTTTTACGACAGTGGGAACTTGTGTTTCTGTATCTTAGTTTGAGGAAAATCTCTACATTTTGTGAAATTCAATTATGTAGAAATTGGAATCATTATTGTGTTTTTTGGATGCCTTAACCTCGTCCCATCAGACCTGTCGGAGCCGGTGGATGTTTACAGCGATTGGATCGACGCCTGTGAGGCAGCCAATCAATAGTCGTGTCTTCCTGTGACTCTCTGACCTCACTCACATCTCACTTCACGCCCAAAAACGTCTCTGTTCGGCCAGTGCGGCAAAGCCAAATCTTCACCGACAAAACAGCGATGTTTTAGTGTGAGTTTAATTTTGCTGCGCTGCTTTTACGACGCGTCGCCCTGGCTGGGCCGGAGGCTGCCACGCTGTTCGCCTACATCACGTCTTCCCGTGTCAAAGTCTTCATATGTCGGTGATTCTGCTACATTTTGGGTTTTTTTTCCTGGATAAAAGCATGTTTTTTTTTAAAAAAGAAACAAAAACAAACATTGTCTCATTCTTACGTTGAAAATGTAACTGAAACTTCCATCAGTGTAAAACATTCCGTGTCCGTATTTTTGTTTTCAGTTCCTGCCTTTAGGTTGTTGTGTCAAGTTGTTTTTTAGTTTTCAATCCCGTCTCTGATGCACTGAAACTTTTTTTTTTTTTGACTTGCTGAATATTTTCAAACTTTTTTTTGTATTGTTAGATTTTATTATTCTCCTTTCCCTTTTTTGAAAAAAATCACATTCATGTTTTCTGTTACACGGCTCCTGTGTACTCTGTATTTTTAGGTAATGACGATAATGAGAAGAATAAATCTGACCCATATTTTTCAAGTGTTTTTTATTGCACAAATGTCATGTTTAGTGAAAGGCGTATAGAAAAAAAATCAAGAGGTTAGCAAATTTTAGTTTGAACAATGTTTTAACTCGTTAAAGTGAAATGTTTCTTAACATTTACTCAACATTGTCGCCAATCTAGTTTTAAAAGGGAACTAAAAACGACATTCCTACGTTTGATTGAGTAAAGGGAACATTTAGACTATTAATGGGTTAAAAATACAGTAAATGTACACGTGCCATTTCTCCACTGGATGGCGCGCTGCTAGATGTCCTAAAGCGCCAAATATTCAGCCTGTGAACATGAAGCTTATTTAACCCTTTGAAACTTGGGAAAACTTGGGAAGAAGGCAATGAGCAACTTAAGAGGAAATTATCCAAAAGTAAGCAAAAAGAAAATATAAGGTAAGAGAAAATTACCAGATAAAAAGGAAAAACAACAACAGCTAGATGACCTAAATTAATTCTTTAACGTGATTTTAAATATATAATTACAATAATTATAAATTTTGTTTTCTGGACCCCCCCCAGCTAAAAAAAATGCAAAAGAATAAATGACCCAAAAATGAGTTAAAGTACAAGAAAATTTAAAAAAAAAAATTTTTAAAGAAAGGAAATGAGCTGTAAAAAGTGTTTTTAAAGTATAACATATCTGTTGCATAATTTAAATAGGTAACTATGATACTTGACATTTTCCTCAATCAGTTCAAAAAGAATTTTCCAAATTTCTGCATTTCTTTCAGTATGCGGGACATTTCTTAAAAAGGTTGCTCATTGCCTTTTTTTCTGCATGTTTTCCATAAAAACACAACCAATCTGCTCGGGGTCCCGAGGGTTAAATACGAGAGAAGTGAGGCGGGTCCAGGTCTGAGAGGGTGGACAGCTGATTCGGACTGACTGAAGGCCGGTAAATGTGAACAGAAAATGCAGGTTTTGATGTGAGCCACCGGACCACATTTTTGCCCTCTAACGTGTTGAAATGAATCCCGTAACAGCGAGAGTCCGACCTTCCAAAAACACCGAGTTCAACACATTCGGCGGGTAAACACAGTATGACGCAGAAATTTAAGAATATTTAGCATGATTCACATGGCAATTATCACAGCGCTCAGGCAGCAGGGTCTCTCTGACGTGTACCGACACACTTTAGATACTTCACTTGAGTAAAAGTAGCAATACCACAACGTAAAAATACTCCAAAAGTCCTGCATTTGAAATGTTGCTTAATTAAAAGTACCTAAAGTATAAAAAGTCAAAACTCAACTCAGAAAAATGTCCCCAGTGAGTATTATACCATTATTAATCCTACCTATACTAACTACATATTTTATCACTGAAATTCATATTCCGTATTCTGTAACCATAACTGACAAATAACTACAGTTGTGTAATAAAAAGTACAAAATAACAATCTGAACTGCAGTGCTGAAGAAATTTAAAGTGGCATCAAATGGAAATCCTCAAGTCAAGCACCTGAAATTTACCCGAGTACAATATCTGAGCTAGAGCTGCAACTGTTAACGATTACTTGATGAAATGTCAAATTAATCACCAGCTAATGTGAAAACTGAAGTCATCTTTTAAGGAACAAAATACAGTTCTCTGATTAGAGCTTTTGAAATGTGAGTATTTCCTGAAAAGAGAGCTCTATTTCGACAATATCATTATTGTTAATACTATCTTGTCTCATACCTTTTATTGTATTAATAACTTAACATTTTTATGTGAATTGTTACATGTAAATTTATTTTATTTTGTTTGAATTCATTTTTTAGTTAATCTTAATGTAAATGGGTGTTTCTGTACCGTTAATTTGTGACTGTTATTTGTATATTTTGAAATAAAATAAAACATTTTAGAAAAGAGCACTCTATTCAAGGGACCTCCTTTTAAAATAAAAGTGAAATAAAAAAAATCTGTATCAAAATAAGGCATTGGGGATCATGAAAAAAAAATAAATAAAAAAACAGAGTACTAAATGTGTATTAAACTGCAGCTGAAAATAATTTGATAATTTTGGTTGTGTTCATGTGTATGGCAGAAATGAACAACTGATAATTTTGACAAAAATGTCAGATGGAACCTCATAATTCTAAGGTGACGATTACTTTCGTGCAACAGATGGTGGTGGAAAAAAAACAATTTTATCCTTAAAATAAAAAGGTAGCGCTTGAAATAGTCCTTTAAAGTCCTTGAATTTGACTCGCCCATTTCTGTGCGAGCCCTTGGGTTGCCATTGGGTATAAAATGTGCTAAATAAATAAATCTGGCTTGCATTTGGGAAGCAATGGTCAAATTTTCTCACTATTTTCTGACATTTTATCGTTCGAATGATTAATCGAGAAGACAATTTACAGATGAATCGACAGTAAAAGTAATCGGAAGTTGCAGCCTTAACAAAGTAAATGTACTTTGTTAAATTCCACCTCTGTGAAGTTTTCGCGTGTGAAGGCAGATAAAGTGCAAACGGAGCTACTGAGGCTTCAGGAAGCTGCAGGACGTTTCCAAAAGGATGGAAGAAACAACGGGACACAAACTACCGGCTACCCTAACGTCAGTCTATAGCAACACCTACACGTTCTCTTTCACTTTACAAAAACGTTACCGACAGACCTTCTGCTTTTTCCAAAACCTTCCTTAAAAAAATAAAGTCTCATGCTGCAAACAAAGCCGTGTCAGTTAGCCCCGTAAAACGGCGTGATGGGTAATTTGGCCAGCTTGTGAACATTACGTCGTACGTGCCCACAAAAAAAAAAAAAAAGAAAAAAAGCACAAAGCCATGAGTCCTCCTGTGTCTCCCGGTCAGTCTGTGGACCTGGAGCGTCTCCCGAGGAGTGGCAGTCCTGGAGCCTGCGGACGTGGACTCGGTTCCAACTGGGTCAAAGTTCAATAGCACCAACACGGTCACTCGTTTCCTTTCAAGGAACTCTAAAATTCTGCATTTGTCAGTGTTCAAACTGGGTATGAAGGTGAGGCGCTACACACAGTTTTCTAATTACAAAGCAAGTATAAAAAGCTGCAGCAAAAAAATCTATAAATAGCAAATGAATGTTTGGGTATTTTTAGCGGCAATAAAATTCATCGACGGGACACAGAGGCTGGCCACTGCGTGAAATCTTTGACGTAAGGTCAGCGTAAACACTATTTTTTTCTCTTTCACTCGTGGAAAGACAAACAACAAATTCCTAAGAGTAAAAGTATGTTTAGAAAAAGACAGGGAATGAAGACCACTGTGACGTCAATCAGTGTTAAATATCAGTCTGCAGGGTTTGCTCGTCACAGAGACAGCTGTGGTTGGTTGTCTGAAGCAAAGAGGAGGAAGGAGAGAAGGCGGTGAGGCCGTCTGTGCTTTTCTTAGTCAGAGTACTGGTTGTAGCCGTCAAACTCGGCCTCGCTCCCGTTGTTGTAGTAGGTCTCGGTGGGGTTGGTGCAGTACTTGTTGTCGTAGACCTGGCGTGGCAGGCCGTAGGTGGTCATGCCCTGCTGGGACGCCACTTTGTTGGTGCCCATCTGCAGAGAGATGGTGGTGGTGTCACAGTTCTCCAGCTCCAGCTTCTTGTCGAAGATGTGCCTCCGAGTTCCCGGGGCTGTCATGCCAGCCTGGGTGGGCGGAAAGTGAGATGGAGGGGTTAAAATTATTTGTAACAGCAGCACATGCACATGCACATGCACATGCAGCAGCCAGTAGCTCCTCAAATCCTTGTTACATTTTTGGTATATTTTTCAGTTTTATCAACTCCATGGCCCTTCTGCCGAAGCACGACTTTCCTACGAGAGACAAGCGCTTATCAACATCGGATAAAGTCGTGTTGGGCTTGGACTGAATGCAGCAGACGGCGAGAGGATCTCCACCAACAGCATACGCCAAGTGGCCAGTCAGGCCATCTCCGGAGGGGAGAAACGAAACCGAAAGAGCCGAACAAAGACAGGGAAGAGAGCCGGCATCAGGGCGAGGCTGAGAGCTGCTCCTCTACCAAACCTTCTCCCGGCTAACGTCGGCTCGCAGGAGAATAAAGTGGATTGGGTGTGATTGAGGCTCACTCAGCAACGAATCAGAGACTGCTCTGTGCACATCCTCACAGAGACATGGTTAACCCCTAACATCCTGGATCGAGCTGCTGAACTGGACAGGCAGACCTTGTTCAGAGCCGACAGGACACAAGACTGATGCAAATTTAAAAAATGCGCTGTGGGAATTGAATGATGCCACCAGCAGCAACATGATGAATTTTCATAGCAGCTGCTGATTTTGAGAAGAATGAGATTGTGTTTCTTGAACTTTGTTTAAAAAATCACTTATAAATCTACCTTCTATTTTCCTTCTAAATAAAGTTCACCCTGGTTTCCTCGTCAAAAAGCCTTCAGGATTATTGCATTCTGCCCTAAATTACAAGATTTCTGGATTAAAATATTTTAATTCCTTTCAATGACTTTTAACCCTTAGGGACTGTTTGGTGCATTTTAGGCGCTTTTATGCTTCATTTTTTGATAATGTTGGCTGTGTTCACGCATATGGCATAGATTTTGGCAACACTGTGTATTTTTGTTTAATTTGCAGCTCAGCTCCTACAATAAGTCTAAAATACACTGTGGAAACTAAATAGTTACATTCAGACTGTTCAGGTCCAAAAATGCTCCATTGAAACCCATTCAAACTGACATTTTTGATCCCACAGCCATCAGAGCAGAAAAACAGGACTTGTATTATTTCTGGGTGTCATTCTGGGCTTTTGACTCTAAATTTGTCATTTTGACTATTTTCCACCTGATGAGGTCATTTTGACCATATTTGGCACAAGTCAAGTGTGCTCACCTGGCTGGCTCCCTTGTTGGTTCCCATCTGTAGGCTGATGGTAGACTGGTCCAGCGGGTTGTCCATGGCCATCTTGGAATCATACAGGTGGCGTCGCGTGCCGTAGGAGGTCATGCCCTTTTGGCTAGCGAGCTTGTTGGTGCCCATCTGGAGACACAGCAAATGGAGTCTGAGGACACAGCTGTCACTTTAGGAAGCATCTGTATGACTGGAAACAAATCTGAAATCACACCTGTCATAGCCAAATTACGGAAGCCCATTTCCACCAGTGTGAGGGAATCAAAAAAAAAACATCCACATTTTCTCAAAATAATTACCTCAGTTAATTCTCATTGTATTTAGAAATTAAGTCATTATTTTGAGTCATCATTTCTTATTGTTTGAGATTCCTGTTGATTTTTTGTCACTATTTTTAGAAAGTTTTTCACATTTCTTACCATTTAGACAAAGTCTCATTATTTTGAGAAGATTTCTCATTATTTTTAGATCTTAATTTTTTCATTATTTTGAGATTATTCTGCATCAATAATCCCAAAGCAGAGGGGACCAAATAAAGATGAGTCTTTGTGGATTTATTCTGCCTGAGTCCAGCAGGGGGCACAATCACACCCGGCCTGACCAGCAGAGCGTCTCCGGACACATTCACACCTCCGCACAGACGATCAGAGCGTCGGATCAGCGGTTTCTTCGGGGCTTTCTGCCCTGCTGTGGGGGTCGATGACACACTGATGATGGGCTTTATACACCAAACTGACTTGACTCTGACCTGCAGGCCGATGATGTTGCGTCCCTCCCTGAGCTTCTCTGGAGCGAAGCGGCGCTGCTGTTTCTCGGCGTACTTCACTCCGATGTCGTACTTGGAGCGGAAACCTTTGGACTTGGCCTGGGAGAGAGAGAGGTGGCAGAGACAGCAGGAAAATGGAGGTAATAGAGCGCATTTTTCATACCCATATTGTTCTTATTATGCTGCTGCTGTTGCCATATTGCAGTTGTGGTTGATGCGACACAAAGCTCTCAGCCGTAGGTAGACTGATCCCTGCGGCACGTGTATGATTATGGACATGCTTTCTGTTAGTTTATGTAGATCCTTAACGCACCCACCGTCTTTATCAAAAGGTCGGCTGGCCACATTTGGCAGTGATATTCGGAGATATTAACTAATTATTTTGAGAAACTAATTACTTTAAGATAGTGTGTCATTATTTAGAGAAAGTTTCTTATTGTATTGAGACAATCATTTGATATTTTTAGGGTTTGCTTTTTAGAAAGCTCATTATTTTGACATCTTATCTTTTGATTTTTTATTTTGAGCAATTCTGTCATATTTTTGAGATACTAACTTGTTATTTTGAGATACAAAATACAAAAAAATGACCTGCCATTACATTTAACAGCACAGAACAGAAAACCCCCTGAACTGAAAGTTGAACATTTCTCAACTTAAAATTCAACAACTTTTCCTGAAATGACCCAACATGAGAAAAAGTGAAACACTGACTTTATCTACATTTTCATGAAAGCTGTTCACCAACAGGGTACAAATCTTGTTTTAGGGGTCCCTTTTGAGCCAGCAGTTTTAAAATACGTATATAATATTATATATGTTATACCACAAAAAGCACACACAGCCAATGAATTGTGCTTCAGAGAAGGACGAGAAACCAGCACGACGTGCCGTGAGAGATACAGCTGCAGAAACCTGCAAACTGTCCCACGTGTTACATCAAGATGATTAATGCTCTTCATGTTTTTATTTTGTATCTATTATTTTATTGTTATTTATAGTTGTTTATTTTTGTTGTCAGGTGAAGGCAACGCTTCAAACAAGAGGATCAGAATGATTCTGCAGTTGAAGCCCTCATTGTACAGTACAATATAACACTATGCTGCTACAGACTGCTGTTGGCCTATAATTAAACACATGACTTCTTGCACATTTCTTCTACTTTCTTAGGCTACACAACTGATATGTCTTGCCAATAATGATGTATGTTTACACCAATGCAGTACCTTTAGCAATGATAAAAATAATTAAATAATAATAATAAACCTCTACTTTGGTAAAGAAAACAGTTCTGACAGGTGGAGTCCACTGATTAAATGCAGTCTTTCTGCACTGTGAAGATGGAAAACTTAGATATTCACAAAAAATATTTGTGATGAATGATAGGTTGCTTCAGCATGCAAAATAGATTTGGGGTTTAAAATAAAAGTAAGTTGCTTTATTTTAGGGGTTTAGTGACGGCGGGTCATTTTTGACTGAAGTGGTGTATACAGACAAGGTCTGAATGTTGAATGATTCTCTCATTTACCATTCAGAGGAGAGTAAAGCACCAACATCAGCCTTCCTACAACAAATACTGAGTGTGTGTGTGTGTGTGTGTGTGTGTGTGTGTGTGTGTGTGTGTGTGTGTGTGTGTGTGTGTGTGTGTGTGTCTGCCCTCACCATGCCGGCCAGAGCGATGAGTGTACTCTGGACCTGAGTGTGGTTGACATTCTCAAACAGATCGTTGGCCTCAAAGATGTCGTGTGGCCTCAGGCCGTACTCTGTGATTGCGCGGACAAAGTTCCCGATGTTTTCCAGCTGAGGAAAAAGGCAAACAATGGAATCAGTTGAGAAGAGCATCTATTTGGCATCTAACGTGCAGCCTGACAAGTTCCCCTGTGTTCCACCCTGCATGCAGCTATTTCCATCTATTAGAGTCAGATTTAAAGGTCCAGTGTGTGGCATTTAGAGGGACATATCAGCAGAAATGGAATTTACTATAAGAAGTAGCACAAAAGCTAAAATTAATTACTAAAGGAGCCTACATCGTACTGATAAAGCAATAAATCTATGTGTAAGCTATAAAGATAAAAACAAATCGCAGTGTGTAATGTACAATGTGGCGTCGTTAACAATAAAAAAAGTATACACAATAGCGTCCTTAAAAATACTTGTATACACACACACACACACACACACACATATATATGAATACACACGACTGTCTGCATGAAAAAAATTAGACAAGACAGTGGCGTCCGTTACTCTTCATCGAAACACAGAAAATGAGCAAGTGTATTTTCCGAAATATCAAAGTGTTGCTCTACAGTTGAGATTACAGTCTGAATAAATCCGTTATGGTCTTCGGTGAATCTGGTCTTTGCTTTGCTTCTTTCTTGTTTCTTTGTTTGTTGTTCTGTTGACAGACAAGTATTAAAAGGTTATTTGACACTCTTTAATACCCGTCTGTCAGCAGGAAACAAAGTAACAGTTCGGTGTAGACATCTCGTCTTTGGCCTGATAATATCCGACCCTGTCTCAAACTCGGACTGTCTTTACGTTATTTACAAGTCTTAATATCACAGTGAGAATTTTGGAAAGAGCTTCAATCGAGCCTTTAAAGCACGTTTGTTTTTTCAGTCCTAATGAAAGCCGTGTTGAGACGAGCTTCGTTTGATAGGGCAGCTACTTTAAGGAATGTAAACAAACTGCGCGTCGTCGATGCCGACTCGTCAGAATAATCAAGTTCCACGTGTCTAGAAAGTGACTCGACTCTGTGACTAGAAGGACACATCAGGCTTATTTCTTTCCACAGAGCTGCTGCGTTACCTGGTGCCAGTTTTGACTGGAGTTGTTGATCTTTCTAACAGAGCCTGGCTGGAGCACGTTGACGAGTCTGCAAAGAAACAGACACACAATTCAAAAAATCTTTCTTTTT
>NC_142193.1:32862500-32870000 GCF_026936395.1 Plectropomus leopardus
AAACACGTATTTCAGAGCTGCAGGGATCGCGCAGCTTCCAGGCCATCGCACCAAACTTGGGAGAAACAGCTTTCCCAGACTCTCCGCCCTCTGCCTCCGACTGTGTGCTGCGATTGGCCCGGCTCAGGTTACTCTCTTTCCCTCTCTCCCTCTGGGTTTTCCAGAATCTGCCCTTTTACAGCGAGCCCAGTTGTATTTGGGCGTCTGATAAAGAGCGGCCGGGATCGACAGGTCTGCTTCCAGTCCGGCTCCGTTTAACACTGTGTTGCTCTTCTCGTCTCCAAAAACGCGAATCGCAACCGACAAATCGTCAAAATGTTGTTAAAGGGCTCAGAAGGGAACAAGGCTGGAAACAACATTTTTAATCTGATACATTGTTTTTAAGCTCACCATATGTTTTTAGAATAAATAAGATCTGTCACATGTGCTAAATGTAGTGCAAAAAGAACAATGTAATGGATGCGTGTAGAAGTATAAAATAGCCTAAAATGTAAGCGCTAAAGTACACCAGAAGTACCTCAAAAGTGCACTTGAGCTCAGTGCTTTCGTATTTGTGTAGTCTACTGTAAGCTGGCACCGAGCCGAAATACTACGATCCAGTGTGTAGGATTCAGGGGGACATATGGGCAGAAATGAAATATAATGTGATAAGTTCATTTTCTTTTGTGTTTCAGCACCTGAAATAAGAATCGTTGAACCATTTATATCTACATCGGGAACAGGTCCTTGTTTATGTAGAAAACCACGATGGACCACTTTGTGTCTACAGTAACCCACAATGGACAAAACAAAAACTGGCACATTTACATTTCTGCATCGGCCGCTTGGTCAGAAACCTCTATGTGACCAACAGCATCGAAAAAAACACTGCTTTTTTTAAACACAAAAATGCTTTATGAAGTTTTTTTCCTGGCTTAAATCCTTGGGTCTTTTTGTTGTGGAGAGGGACAAGTCTCTGTGGATAAATCCACTCCAGGTAAAAACCACCTAAATGTTTGGATCTTTGTTATCCGCCAAAACGGTCGGCACACATCACCAGGTGTTGGATTATCGGCCCATCTCCGAAAAGCCAACAAGCATCCAAGAAATGCTGGTGTGGAACATGAAACAGCTTTATTTAGTGTCTTTACCGGTTTAGATCACCGAGTTCGTTTGTTCTGGAGAGGAAGAGACCTCCACGGGTAATTCGACTACGGGCACAAACCTCGTGAACAATAGACGCTGAGGTAACTCTAACCTGCAGCTGGTTGCAATCTGCAATCCTCACCACTAGATGTCACTAAATCTCACACACTGTCCCTTTAATCTTGTTTAATTACTCTTTCAATCAGTTTGTAGTGAATTTAAATTAAGGTATTAAACAGCTCCAGAGTCTTATTACATATCATATTTCTTGAAGTGAGGCAGCGATAGGCAGTGATTTTGGACTCACTGAAACACCTTAAAGGACACCCGGATTAACACAAGACTGTGAAATGTTGGCTAAAACGATGTTTCACAGAAGTAGAAGTAGAGAAACGTCATAATAAAGTTATTCTTATAAAGTCGGTGAGCAGTGACGTTGTAAAATGTCAGTTACACAGCGGTGCCTTTGAAAGGTAGCCAAGATAAGCTAACATTAGCCACCATAAGCTACTGGTCATACCAGACCAAGTAAGGCTGCAGCAGCAGAGCAGCAGCGAGCGCCCGGCTGAGTCACGGTGCCTTTCTGCATCAAGTCAGCGTTCAAAAGTTACATAATCTCACTTTCAGTATTGGTCCACAGGCCATTTGAATTATTACATATTTCCAGCAACAGAGAGCAGAACATTAGCAGCTGTTTGTAACTGATGAGTGGAAATCCCTCCACACACAAACAAAGAAATAGTTCCGCTGGCATCACGTCTCCCTCACGCAGCGTCACACGTCTCCACCGTGTGAGCCGCCGCTGGCACGGCTTTCATTCAGCATGCGGCTGCTGCACCTGCCTTCTGTCAGGACCGTGTTTTGTCACTCTTGACTCGGATGTAAACTGTTTAGAGTAAGGACACTTTCTCAAGTTCAAGTCAGAGCGCGGTCACTCCTTAAAAGGCCATTAGATGAAGCTGATGTACCTGTCAGTCTTTGTGCTGCATCTCTGATGTCAGCCTGCTGGAACGAACCATCCCTGCACCCCCCGCCAAGCCCTAATAAGCTTCTTATTTCCCCGCCTCACCCTGGGCCTCATGGACCAATAAATCCTCTCTCATTTTTGTTCTTTGTTTCTTTACAGCATCACAAATGTTTGGCCACTGCTGGGTTTTTTATTTTGCCGTTAAATAAGCAGAGTGAATCACAGATTTACTCTGCTTATTTAACAGTACGTCGATGTCACTGCTGCAGAAGTCGTTCTTCTTCGTGTGCTGGATGTTTGCGAACCCTTATAGAGGACCCAAGCAATGAGTCTGAAAAACCAAATCGTAAGCATGTCAGCAGCTCTGGTTCCCTCGTCTCAAAGTCAATCAGTACGCTTACATGATTTCAGGAAAAGTTGAATTAGTGTGTTAGTCCGGCTAAAAGTGGACTTGTAAAATACGTGTTAACATGTTAGTCCCACTGAAATCCTCAAAGTCGGTCGAACGCACCCAGATACTGAGATTAGAAGTGAGGAATTAGAATTAGAATTTCTGCTTAGGTGAGAGACATTCAACTTGAAAAGGTTGTATTTTATGTTAATCTTAATAAAAAAAGTCACTCCCCAGACATCCCCTCCTCTGGTAAATAAAGAACAGTCCCACAACAGCAACATAGAAGCAAAGCGACGTCCTGCTGTGGACGGGGACGCAGAAAAACCTATTTTAGCCACCTAAATAAATCAATATCAGTATAACTGTTGACTATATTTGAGTATTGTCTCCTCTTTATCTTCCACAGCAGCTGATGGAGGCAGCAGCAGAGCAGCTGCACAGCAGCAGTACAGCAGCAATAGAGCAGCAGCACAGCAGCAATAGAGCAGTAGCAGAGCAGCAGCAAAGCAGCAGCACAGCAGCAGAGCAGCAGCAGAGCAGCAGTACAGCAGCAATAGAGCAGTAGCAGAGCAGCAGCAAAGCAGCAGAGCAGCAGTACAGCAGCAATAGAGCAGTAGCAGAGCAGCAGCACAGCAGCAGAGCAGCAGTACAGCAGCAATAGAGCAGCAGCAGAGCAGCAGCAGAGCGGCAGCAAAGCAGCAGCAGAGCAGCAGCTCCGCCGCTCTGAGGAGTAAAATTACTGTTTTTCTCAGTTTGATGTTTTTGATATAACAGCTTCAAATCCCGTCAGCAAGAGCTGTCTGACAGCAAGATAAAGCGCTGAAAATATTGCTCAGCACTGTTTGATTATATGAACGTGACGCAGCGGTTTTCCACCAGATGAGGTCATTTTGACCATATTTGCCACATGAAGAAAATACATACTATTTCCACCAGGTGCTCTGTCACAATCAATGTTGCTGCAAATCACTGGCATATCCCAGAAAATCTACTTTGCATGTAGTAGTTCCAAAATAATTAATTGTGTTTTTTGTCATGTAAGAACATAGTGGCATTATGACAAAAATCTGGCATATAAAGGGTTAAAATTCAGAAAATTTATGAAATTTGATATTTATGAGTGGGACTGATATTGGGTAAAAAAAAAATATACTTAATGAAAGCAAAAAATAATATTAACGTGTAATATTTTTTAAAGCTTGATTTTGAAAAAGTATATTTTGTGCACGGAGCGATACCAGTGTGTGTAATATTAATGTGGGCCCTAAAGGGTTAAGAATGTTTGGTGCATCTAGAGTTGACTTTATTATTTCTTTGAACAGAAAATTAAGAGAAAATATAGGAGAATGCTGCCACATGAGGCCCAATGTCTCCACTCTACAGAAATAATACACGTACATCATCGACAAAAAGCTCCAAACAGTCAGAGCTCCTGCTGAGGCCGCTGAGCGCCGACAGGCAGCCGTGACAGGAAGCAGGGCTCACGGAGCGCCGAGCACCTGGGATTCAAAACAGACTGACACCATGAGACCAGAGGTGGCTCAGGGAAGAGGCGCCATAAACCATGATGAGGATGATGATGATGATGATAATGATGATGAGGATGAGGAGGAGGAGCAGCGCTCACACGCTGACCTTTGTCATCATGGACACACTGTCAGCAGCTCTGACTCATCTGTACAGAGTCACCACTGTCATAACACACAGCTCTACACCCATATCAACACTTCCCGCCGGCGTGGTGACAGATTCGATGATTGGAAATACTGGCGTGTATTTTCACACTTTGCTCACTACAACACTAAGCAGTTGTGGAATGTACATTTACACAGTTACACATGTCCAAATGTGAGGTATTTCTACTTTAAGTGACTGTTTATGCTACTTCACTGCGTTTCTGAGAGACATAATGTAATGTAATGTCCACTACATTACTGTACAGATCAAGATTTAACATTAGGGCTGGGCGATATGGAAAAAAATGAAATAACACAACATTTCCTTAAATACTTTCCATACTGCGGTAATATTGTAGGGTTAACCATTGGTGCTTTCTCAAAAGATTTACAGAATAAAACAGCGATGGATATAATGACAGCGGGTAGAGGCAAATACTAGATTAGATTTTTGTTTATTATCTTGATTTTAGTTTTAGTTTTTTTGTATTTGTCTTGGTAATCTTTTATGTCATTTTAGTTTCTTTCATTCTCCTTGTGTTTTAAAGGTTTAGTTTTATTGTGGATCACTTTTTAACGGTGTTTGGAAAAGTGCTTTATAAATTAAGTCCATAAGAAGTTCATAAAATCATTTTACTGTAATGCTTTTATTATGTTCATTTTTTTTTTTTTTTTACCAACGATCAACTCATCTTATCGTAAATATCAGATATTCTTTAATTAAACCTTTAAATGCCAGGTTTCTGTCATAAAGCCATGATGTTTTTAGATGAAAAAAAACCCACAAGAAATGAATTATTTTCAATACACTACAGGCAAAGTAGATTTTTTCTTTATCATCATCTCAGTCTGGGATATGTCAGTGTGTGAGTGTAGCTGCTGACAGTCTGGGATATGTCAGTGTGTGAGTGTAGCTGCTGACAGTCTGGGATATGTCAGTGTGTGAGTGTAGCTGCTGACAGTCTGGGATATGTCAGTGTGTGAGTGTAGCTGCTGACAGTCTGGGATATGTCAGTGTGTGAGTGTAGCTGCTGACAGTCTGGGATATGTCAGTGTGTGAGTGTAGCTGCTGACAGTCTGGGATATGTCAGTGTGTGAGTGTAGCTGCTGACAGTCTGGGATATGTCAGTGTGTGAGTGTAGCTGCTGACAGTCTGGGATATGTCAGTGTGTGAGTGTAGCTGCTGACAGTCTGGGATATGTCAGTGATCAGCAGCTACATTGACTGTGACAGGTCACCTAGTGGAAATAGCATGTATTTCCTCCATATGCCAAATATGGTCAAAATGACCTCATCAGGTGGAAAATAGTCAAAATGACAAATTCAGAGTCAAAAGCCCAGAATGACACCCAGAAATAATACAAGTCCTGTTTTTCTGCTCTGATGGCTGTGGGATCAAAAATGTCAGTTTGAATGGGTTTCAATGGAGCATTTTTGGACCTGAACAGTCTGAATGTAACTATTTAGTTTCCACAGTGTATTTTAGACTTATTGTAGGAGCTGAGCTGCAAATTCACTGATTACACTCAAATACACAATCTGGACTACATTTAGGACACATGCATCAACACACACACAGTTATCGCAACAGGAAGAAGAAAAGAGACTAAAATGAGATAAACAATCCCTAAAGGGGAAATAATGTCCCAGATTTTTGTTTCGGTTGTCCTCCAGTGTCTCCTCTGTCACTTCTCTCAGGCTAAATGTCCCTCATCATCACATGAACTATTCGGCCACTGAGACGTTTCCCCTCTTTTTAAATCCCGGTGAAGTCGCCCTTCAGATCGTGTTTTTTCTTTAACCCCAAATGTGCTTAAAGTGCTTCTGATTGGTCGCTTGTCAGATCCTGTTTGAGAATGTAATTAAAGCTGCTAATTTGACTTGCATATATGCCACAGGGGAGCTGCATCTTCAGTACTATTCTGGCAGAATTTAGCACGATGACCAAATTAACCCTTCCCCACACTCCCCCGCGAGTGTGGGGAGTACAGTTTTGGCGTACTTGTACTCGAGTATTTCCATTTAGTGCTACTTTATACCTCTGCACCAGTACATTTCCGAGGGAACTATAGCACTTTTTTCCGTACTACATTTATTTGACACAAATAATTCTGATAAAATATCACTTTTTTCATGTTAACCTTGGTTATACATTTTTCTTACTGAAACGTTTGTTGCACGTGATGTGTTTAAGGGCCATCAGAAATTTGAAATCAAACGACTTTTTCTGGTTTTATGGTTTCTGTCTGTGTCTAATGTTGGAAGGTTTGGAAGACAAATAAATTCAAAATACAGCCATTTAAAGTCGAATGCCTCTCCTCTGAGCCGAAATGAAAAACACGAGTCCTGATTGGACAGTGCCTCTTCCCCTCTGATAAAAACGACAGTCCGTAGCATGTTGGATGCAGGACTTCTACTTGTAAGGGACTGTTTGCTATTTATGAGAGGGGAGGGGGTGGTGCAAAAAGGGGATGGCAGACCAGGTCATTTTTTTAAGCACTGGGGAGGGACTCATGTTTTTTTGTTTTGCTTTAGGGGAGGGGGAGAAAATGAGAAATGGATGTATTTTATTTAAAATCGCCACAATTACACAATTTACCACGGCCAGAAACTGTAATAACAGAAATTATTAAATGAATCAAAATTTAATTTTTAATATTCTATTTTTTCCCCAGGTAATTTTTCTTGTAACTCTTAAA
Organism: Plectropomus leopardus; assembly: GCF_026936395.1. Taxonomy (NCBI): domain Eukaryota; kingdom Metazoa; phylum Chordata; class Actinopteri; order Perciformes; family Serranidae; genus Plectropomus; species Plectropomus leopardus. Next base: position 32,869,362 of record NC_142193.1, read on the forward strand.
TAATTCCTTGCATTTTTTGGCCAGGTCTTGCCTGCTGCCTTCTCACCCATGTTTTTGAAAGAAAATGAGCCAATTTGGTCAGGTGTCAAAGGGTTAAGGACGTTTTTGTCCTAGCCGTAGCTGGACGTAGCTGTTTTTTAGTAAAAATCTTTAAGCTGTTGTGTTTTTCATCTGTTTTTCTAGTATTTGAAATCCGTCACCCGGCCGTCCCTCCAAGAAAATTATTTGAAGCTGCTTCATTAAAATTCAATGAATTATGGAGAAGGGGTGAGATTTCATGAATGTGTACTTCTACTCCTTCCTTTCTTGTGTTTCATGTTTTTCACTGTCTATAAATAATACTTGTTTTTGTCTGTCTGCTTGTTTGTATAATTATTTCTCTATTTTCATTTTTACATGTTTGAAATAAATCAAGTGTCAATATCACCACAAAAAAGTCACACTCCAGCCACCCCCTCCTCTGAGAAATTAAGAACGGTCCCTAACCAAGTACTTTTTTTCAATGCGGATGTTAAAAACTCAAACAAATAATTAAACAGTGTTGTCAACTTTTTTTTATTTTCACAGGGAAATTCTTTATCCATAAACAGCTGGGTTTAACCCTTAAACACTTGGACAGACATCAGTGTTTTTGTGCTG
>NC_142193.1:32875000-32985000 GCF_026936395.1 Plectropomus leopardus
ACTTTTTGTATTCCATTTTTATTGTAAATTTTAAGGTATTTCTTTTGTACTTTTCTCCAATTTCTTACTATTTTTCATTAATTTCTTCTGAAGTTGTTCATTGCCTTTCCATGTTTTTGAAGAAAATCAGTTCGACACTAATTGCACCTTCTAATTATTTTATTTTTAAACATCATTTTACATAATTCTTGGCTTTTTAAAACTTTTTTTTCTAATTTTCTTGCACTCTTTTTCCCCCTAATTTTGTGCTATTTTCAGCTCATTTCTTCTTAAGTTGCTCATTGCCTTCCTACCATTTTTTTGAAAGAAATCAAGCCAATATGCTAAAAATAAGTTAAAATGTGAGTTAATGTGTAACGGATAAAAGCAGCTTAACTGCCGTTTAAAGTGTGAGTGCTGAAGGCAGTTAAAGAGCGAGAGATTAAAGTACTTGAATTATCAAGTGACGCGATCAATGTAAATTTTCGTTGAAGCTGAACAGAGTTGAAGGTTGCAGTTTTTGCATTGCAAGTTTCAGCTGGTATGTAAACACTAACTGAAGCTGAAGCAGCTGTTTACGTGATGTAATTACACACGGTGAGATTTAAAGGCAGATCTAGACATTTTTACACTAAATATTGTGAAAATCTGACCTTTTCTAACCAAAAATATTAAAGAAAACACATAATAAAGAGATTTAGTGCTTCTCCTGGCAGTGTGGAGAACGCTTTCCTTTAAAAACAGTCTAATTGAATGCTTTAATTGATGAAGAAATTAAGAAAAGATGTTCCTATGTTGGAATCTGGACACGTAATCTCCATATATCTTATGACTGTGATGAGCTCAGTGCACCAAAAATCCAGTTAAAGTACAATAAAAAGACCTCATAAACTAGTAAATCTTCCTCTTCATACCGTTATAATAGAGCCTTTATTTTTGTAACTTGTAATGTTTCTGTGATGATCTGAGATTGAAGCATGTTAGCCGAGCACAGCAGATTTCCATAAAGAGCCTGCTGAAATATAGATTTCAACATAGAAAAAAGAAAACAAAGTCATGCTCTTTTATGCACAGTCGCATTCCCTCTCTCTCTCTCTCACACACACACACACTCACACACACACACACACACACACACACACACACACACGCACACCAAGCGAGGGTCTTATAAACATTTCACAGAGAGAAGAAGAAGCACACACATGGAATTTGGACACTTTATTTGGGCATGATGGGAGGAGGGCCGGCCCGGGCCGGCTGCAGAGGAGATGTGATGTCTTGTGAAGGAGGAATCCCTCGCACTAAAAATACGAGACTACAGGCAGATTTTTACTGCACGGTGGGCTTCACTGTTTACGTTGGCTCAGAGTTTTCTGACACATCGGCTACCAGGCCACTTCTGGCTACATTTAAAGGGAGAGATCGTTTTTTTTTTGTTTTTTTTTTTGAAGAGCGGCTGTATGGACTACTCATCCGAAGATAGCTTATTACACACAGTAGATGTCAGGTGGCACGCCCCCAGTTTGGAGAAACCGGCTGCAGTCTGACACAGAAGCTAAACAGCCTCCTGTACCGAGGGCCCCCTAAAACAGTCATAGTCTGTTTAAGTGAACATTATATTTAGAGTATTTTCACTGCTTTATCTTTTTATTAAATCAAGTTTATGATATGCCACTGAACAGCAGCAGGTTGAAACGCTGCCAGTAATGACGTAATATGAGGAGCTGGATAGTCGCTATAGGGCGAGAAGGAGGGTGGTGGACGGGTGGTGGACGGGTCCAACAGACCTTGGGGGCTTTCTCCCCGGCTCCTGGTGTTGACTTTAATTATGAATGTAGATAAAAAAACATTTTTTCTACGCCTAACCACATGCTTCTGTTGACGTCCCGGCGCTGGTTGCCAAATGCTATTGTTTGGGGTTTTTGCCATATTATTTTAAATATTTCCACCCTGAGATACAGATTCTTCGGACTATGAAGTACAAACATTTGTTTATGATAAAATATCTGAACATTTTCCATCGAATGACCCAGAAAGTATTTTAGAGTCAAGAGCCGCATCAGCGCGATGAAAAGATCTTGGACGGCTGAAGAGCTCCAGGCTGAATATATACAGACACGAAGACTTCAGGTGTTTGGGGAGAAAGACGCAGAAACACAGCGAGCCGAGGAGGAGATTCAGACGGAGATTAGTGCCGTTTCAAAAACTCAGAAGGGCATTTCCACACTGAGCCCCTCCACCCCTCCACCCAGCCAGAGAGCCCTCTCCTCACCGCGCTCCGTCGGGCTATTTATGGTAGAAGTCGTGGAGATCCAGCTCGGAGGAGTTCTGAAGGCTGACTTCATAATTCAGACCTGTCGCTACAGTAGGACAGGAAGCGTCAAACGAACCGCAGACGTCAAACCTGTTCAGTCTCAAGTTACTGAGCTCACCTTCAGAGATGCACTTTTTTAATTTAACCTTTATAAACCAGAAGCCAAAGACTCCTCGAGATGTAAAAAATCTCCCAGCCGAGACAGAATAACACAACTGCAGACGCACAACAAACAGATAAAAGTGGAGAAACGCTCCCGAAGATTCAGGTCATTTTGATACGGACCCCGAAACCAGCGTACTTAAACAGCCTTTTTTCTCCCAGTCCAGTGAGACTTCAGGGACACTTAAATAATAAATCCTGGGAGCGAAGAAAATTGTTTTTTTATGAGATGAAAGTCCGAAGATAACAAAACAGCCCGAGAATGTCTAATGATGCTCATAAATTTAAACTTTTATTAATACACTTTTCCCTTCAAGTTATTTAATATGTCAACTTCAAAATATCTGAACACTTCATTAAAAATGCCGACAATCTTCCAATTGGTCAACGACCGACCTCTCGACCCAGAGAAGACACATCCTCTGCAGCTCTTCAACTCAGCTGTCAGCGTTCACACGCAGTTTTCATCAGCTGCTTCCACCGCTTCAACTGACACCATCTTCACTTCAACTGACACCATCTTCACTTCAACTGACACCATCTTCACTTCAACTGACACCAGTTTCAGTTTATACATTTGTGTTGGCACTGATTTCTCTCAGGAGATCTGAAGCTGACCACTGTAGCCTTGAAGGTCAAAACACTGCAACATTTCCGTAAATACTGGAATTTTTTGAGAAATGTAGTTTTTTTTGTCGCTCTGTTTTTTTGAGAAATGCTGAACATCTGAACATCAACATCAAACTTCTTTTAGCATTTACATTTGAACAGAATCCAATTTCTTGTGGTATTTGCACTTTGTCTGCCACCTCAACTGTTGATTAGTTGAACTTTTGAAAATCTTTGAACTGTTTTTCAGTGTTGTGAAAAATGTAGTTTTCTGATCAGAGCACCTGAGGAGGTGACGCGTTACGGTGCCGCCTGAGGAGGTGACGCGTTACGGTGCCGCCTGAGGAGGTGGCGCGTTACGGTGCCGCCTGAGGAGGTGACATGTTACGGTGCCGCCTGAGGAGGTGACACATTACGGTGCCGCCTGAGGTAACATGTTGTGGTGCCGCCAGAGGAAGAAATGCAGCCCACAGTGAAAAGCGTGGGTGTTTCCACAGGTTTGAGTCCGGCTGTGACGCTCAGGCCGGGTCAGGCTCGTGACCTCTTCAGCTGAGGACGGTGGTGTCATCGGAGTGCTGCTTGTTAACAAACTGGTTCAAAAGTCATTAGATGGACTCTGGCCGACACTTTAAGTATGTTGTAAAATCGGCTCCGTTTACAGTCTCTCCAGAGTCTGGAATGTGGATTTTTTTTGGGTGTGTTTTTGTTTCCCTGAGTCTGGGAAGCATAAATTCCTTCTGAAATAGGCTTATCCCTAAAATCGATCTACTTTCACATAACTACAACTTGCTCATATACGTAGGCACTCAAGGTATACCCTGAAAACCGAGACACAGAGAAGAGAAGCCACATTTTCCACTTGAATTCATCAAATGTGTCACAAACTCAGCTGACAGAAGGTAAACACGACGAGAGGCCGTTTCTGACGCACGCCGCACGCCGCACGCCGCACGCGCCTCTTTGTAATACAACTGTGCTCAAATGCAGTGACGACAGCCGCGTGTTTCTGTAACGCGCAGGTGTGTTTCTGTGTCCACAGCAGCTGCAGGTGATGATGTTCACCGTGAGCATGAGTGAAGTCCGGCTCTGGGAGCGCGGGGAGCCGGAGGAAACCTTCATTGAGTCTCTGTTATGTGACCATGTTTGGTAAAGCTCTTCAAGCACGGTCTCTGACCAAGCCCCCTGACCGACACACACACACACACACACACACACACACACACACACACACTCAGAGACCTACTGCGGCTCAGACCTCCTCCTCCTCCTCCTCTAAATCTCTCCCTTTCATCCCTATTTCAGTCATCCTCCAGTTTCATGTCATCTCGAACTGTTTGTGCTTCAGCCTCCTTTTCTGTCTTGAGTGTCTCACACATAATTGAAAAGAAAAACCCGGGGCGGCGGTGCCAGGGACCGGTAGCCGGTCTTGGCGCGGCTGTGCAGAGGTGTCGGAGTACCAGCTGACTGCCGTCTGACTGATTTACTCTGAATGCAGCAGCTGGTTTCCAGGCTGACATCATCCCGCACAAACCGAGCAAACCTTGAATTTACAATCGAAATACCGTCTCCGGGCTGTGTGCCTCCAACAATCAGTCGAGTCATGGTTTACATTCATGTCTGTCAAGACTCTTAACCCTTTAGGGCCCGCTCTGATATCACACACTCTCATCGCTCTGCGCACTGAATCAGCTTCTTTAAACCAATACTATATAGTACTATTTTCTTCTGTTTTCACTTAGTCCATTTTTAACCAACATCAGTCCCAAACATCACTATCAAATATCAAATAATCATTCATTTTCAGAATTTTAACCCAATAAGTTTTTGTCCTAATGCCAGTGTTTTAAGATGAAAAACACACCAAAAATATTATTTTCAATATACAACATGCAAAGTTGGTGTCTCTGAATGTCCGCTCCGCCGGTGTCTCCACCGGTTTCCCTGCGGTGTCTTCTAATGTCCACTCCACCGGTGTCTCTGAATGTCCGCTCCGCCAGTGTCTCCGCAGTGTCTCCTAATATTCGCTCCGCCAGTGTCTCCGCTGGTGTCTCCGAATGTCCTCTCCCGCTCTCATTTCCGGTCGGTAAAGTGCCATAAAAAGTGTCTGTTTGTTATTGTGACGTCGCGTTTGTTTTGAGGTGAGACTGTTTTTCAAGCCGCGACAGCAGCGGGAAAACAAATCTGATAAATGCTGATTAATCACTGCGTTTCCAGTCAGGACGCGGTCTTAAAAAGAGGCTGTTTTTCCGTGAGACATTGCAGCATTTGCTGCCAAGACAGTGAGACAAAAAGCTTCTTTTTTTTAAAGCAGAGACATCGCTGTGTTTCCAAAAGAACAACCTCGTCCTAACCATCATCAAGCTGTTGGAGCGTAAAGGAAAGTAAAGTTTCGATGTATCGGTCAAATAACAGAAATGTACGGTGCAACGTCCAACGTTCACTCTGGAGATCAGCTCGCATCAAGACTTTGAGCACCAAAATCTAACCAGTTCATCCCTGACAGCCGGTGGACGTTTGTCCCAGAGATGGACAGATGGACATCCTGAGACCACCACCAGCAGACACGTGTGTGCACAGAAGCTAACAATAAATAAATAAGGAAATACATTTAGGTTTGCATAATATGGATAAACATTTAGTCGAAAATAAAACAGGAACTCGGGGAACTATTTTCTCTCGTCTTCAACTTTATTGATGAGCAACACTTTCAAGTAATTCTCAGCTCTACAATTACATGATCATTAGTAGTGGTCACTGTAGACGACGGCGGTCCGAGTCACAAGGCAATGCTCAGACGAGGCCCCTGAGGGCCCACGAGTAGTGTAGGCTGCTTCACATTAAAATCTCCAGACAACAAAAAGACAGATCAGAACGAGAAATTGCATTGCATTAAAAGACAAAAATGACAACAGACAAAAAGGGTGAGAACAGAAGACCAAACTGGCAAATCACTCAAAAGAAAGTAAAGTTATTTTGTCATTTAATCCGCAGTTTTTCCAGTTTTCTTTATCATTAATGTCGTCCTTCTTATTTCAATACACGAGGATCAAACGTGAAATCAAATGTTTGGAGGAACAGAAACAGGGCACAGATAATATATAATAGCTGAAGTACCATGTGTAAGTTCACTGTTTAACCCTTTGAAACCTGAGCAAAATGGCTTGATTTCTTTTAAAATATGGGGAAAAGGCAATAAGCAACGAAAGACAAAATGACGCAAAAATTGGCAAGAAACTGGTACAAAGTACGTGAAAATTACCCAGAAATTTGTTAAAAAAAGAAAAGATAAAAGAAAAGAAAGTAGAAAAGGAAAAAGAGACGAGGCAAACAAGACTCGGAGGCTTAAGAAATAATAATATTTCTGTAATAATTTCACATCCCCGTCCCCGAACCTGGAAAACCTGAATGCAACAGCATCTACTCTGTTTGTCCCTGTCGAATAAACACGGAAAAAAAATGTAATTATGATAGTTACACAAATACTTTCCTAACAGGGTTGCAAAATGTAAGCACTTTCCTTAATCAATTATTGGTAAAAATTAACGATCAATTAATCGTTATTTAAAAAAACAAACATAAAACTTTGCTCATATAAAATAAGAGCAAATGTATTTTTCTTAATCAAAGCTCACAAAACATTTTGCAAACACTCTGACAACATTGCAAAGCCTGTTGATTCAATTTCACATATTGGATTAAATTGTGAATGACCGATTAATCGATCATCGATTAACGATCATCACTATTCCCTAGCTCTTTGCTGCGTACTTGACCCAGCTTTTGTATTTTTTTCCACTTATTTATTTGTTCATTCTATTTTATTTTTGAAATCTTTTTTATTTCATTTCTTTAGTTTTCATTTTTACATGATTACAAGGTCTTCATGTACGTTCACATAAAGCTATCAAGAGAGAATTACCAAAAAAAAAGAGGAAATCTAATCTTTTTTACAATTTGTGAAATATTTTTTCACCAAGTTGCTCGTCACCTTTTTCCCCGTGCTTTTCAAATCGCACCAGTTTTGCTGACGGTTCAGAGGTTTAAATACTTGTGAAAGTCGTCTGAAAGCTGAACAAGAAAAAAGATGTCCCTCCAGGTTTCAAAGGGTTAAGTACCAGATTCTGATGTAGCTCTATTAAAAATTCATCCAGATCAAACTGAGGTTTAATTAGTACAGCGTGCATCTCTCCTTCAATACTTGATCACAGATATATACAGCTCCGTGTATACCTGTATATATACCTATATACTGTAGATATGTATATAAATATATACATACATATATACTGTAGATATGTATATAAATATATACATACATATATTCAGATCTATTCATTATCTGAGTTAACGAATGTTGGCCTCCACAAAGAAACTAAAGGCAATGTGGTCGTTCTAACCTGATACAGATCATTACCGTAGCAGCCTCAACTTCATCGATTCATTCGCTGGATTTTTTTTCCAAACAGCCCGGGGGTGTGACACGCAGCACAAACATCAGACCTTTGGAATATAATCTGTAGAAAACCCTGACGGATACAAAAACTCTCCGACACACTGATTAGTGTTGACTTTGTGCACGAGAGCCGCGTCCGAGCGCAGTCTCGGTCTAAACTCAAAGACGCCGTTATGAGAAGAATCACAGTATCAGGAAATCTCCCACAGTGTCGTCAGATTGTGACTGAACAAAATTTAATCTACAACTATTCACAGTTTGGACTTTAGGAGGCCGGAGAAATGAGATGTCAGCCTTCCCGCCAACTAGACATCTTAAAGAGTCAAAAAATATAGTTTCTGCTCTCGGCACCTCGGACAACTCGTCTTAATGCCACTAAATCACCCGTCACAACATTCACAGAGACACGCCCCTGCAGTCAGGAGGGCACCAAGCCCCCACAGGGATCAGCTTTGGATTATAATACTTGGCCGGATTAATCTTTGTGCAGGCAGATTATAAAAATCTAGACAGAGAATATACAGGTGGAATACAGAGGAGATAATCACAGAGAGACATGCTGATCCAGATCTGACTGCATCACATCCACTACCATCTGAGTAAAAAAAGGCACAAGAAACTGTAGCCCCTCCTCTGTGGACACGGACAGAGACGCAGGAGGTCGCTGAGTCGCTGCTCCTCGGGGAGTGAGCTTTAGAGATCCACAGTGAAAACACCACGTCACCGCTAATCCTCCTGCAGAGACTCAGACTCCACCCACTGCGTGCATCACGTTACTACAGATTTGCACAAAACTTGAGCGATATTTACGTTAATGTTGCTAAAACTCAACGTGGAGCTGACTGTGTTTCCACTGAGTGATGTCATGTGACTTCTCCTCTGGTGATAACATCCCAGTAACCATGGCGACGGATGTTCAAAACATCAGCAGCTTTATTTCTATTGCAGCCACCGCACTAGCCGTCATTATTTCCAATCCGAGGCCACGTAGGCGTGTTATGGAGCTGTGATGGAAAGGCGAGCCCCTTATACGTGGGAGCGGCCACGTATGAGGGATTTCTCGGAGATGTAGTCCACGATTTCACAGAGGAATTGTGGGTTAAAAACTTTCTCAGTTATGTGATGCAATAACAGCTCTTGTAGCTCCTGCTAGACATAGCGTCATGTGACCTCACAGCGTCATGTGACCTCACAGCGTCATGTGACCTGGAAAAGACTACAAAGGGTTTCCATCGCAGTTTTGTGAAATATGGCTTTTTTGAATCGCCTGAAATACCCCCTCATAGGAGTGTAAAACCTTTTTTTGCACTGAATGGGAGCTTTTTCAAAACTGACGTGTTTCCATCAGGTGTATTTTATATTCACTATTTTATTTTGCACGATTTGAGCGGTGCCGTCAGCTTGCTCCCAGATCCGGGTGGTGTTCGGCGCAGTAAACTAAAGAGAAGCAAAACTGACCTTTTGACGGCCATGTGTTGTCAAAAAATGTTCTCAGTGGTTAATTAATGACATACCCACTAACAAAAGTATCTTTTAAACTGACAGATTATTTATGCAATTTATGGCACAATTTAAACTGGATGAAAAACATAATTTGTCTCTCGCTGACTTCCGTACATACGTTTAAAGAAGCCAAAGTCCGACTGTGGACACGGGGATCGGAGGGGCTTCACCCTTTTCATGGGAGTGATATGCTGAGTCGGCGGAGTTCTCTTTTAAGCAAAAATGAAGCAGGAGTAAACACGCCGGCTTGTCCTCTCGAAATTTCTATTTCTGTGACCAAAGCCAAATATGAAACATCCTCCTGCGTCTCTGTCCGTCTGTCGTGACATCAGCTATGCAGCCATCAAAGTCCGCACCCGGCAGACCCAACTACGACACGAGATCACGAATCTGTAAAACCAAGAGATGCCCGGCGGCACACAGACGGCGCGGTAACGATGAGTTAACCATTCAGTGTGCAGAGGCTGGCTACTGTGTGTGTGTGTGTGTGTGTGTGTGCGTGTGTGTGTGTGCGCGCGCGTGTGTGTAAATACTGTACAGACATGCAGGGACAGCAGAGAGCCATCAAAGGACATGCAGTCAGCTCGCTCTGGAAGACAGATTAATGCAATTAATATTTAGATGTTAATCATCTAGCTGGACTATTTACTAAGGCATCACAGAAATATGTCCATCTTACCATGCTCCGTAGTGATGATTTACAGTTTATACAGAAAACTAAACAACACATGCAGATCGCCACATTGATTCTGACGGCCTCGTCACAGATTGAGACGTCCAAATTCATTCGAAAAATGTCATATTGCTCGCATTTCCTACTGCTGACATTCTGCAGAATCAACGCGAGAGCACCATGTCAGTGTTTCAGGAGGGCACCGGGTACAGTGTACCGTTTGCTCTCTGTGCAAACCTGAAGACGTGAGAGGAAAATGACCACACATCCACGAGTGTTAGAGTGTGTGTTAGTGTGTGTGTGTGTGTGTGTGTGTGTGTGTGTGTGTGGACTTTTTCCTAAATTAGGTTCTCCAAGTCAGAGAGAACAAAGGAGATAAGAGAAGGTATAAAAGCCTCCGGGGCTGTTTCTCTGCACAGATACACTGACGCTCTGCTCTGGCTCACTGCACTCTGAATCAGCGCCATCACAACACATTAACCCTTTGAAACCTGACGAGACTGGCTTCATTTCTTTCGAAAACATGGAGGGAAGGCCATAAGCAACTCAAAAAATAATAATAATAATTATATATACATATATACACACATAGAGACACACGCGCACACACACACACACACACACACACACACACACACATATATACATACATACATGCTCAAAAATTGGTAAGACATTAGTAAAAAGACACAGGAAACTTACCTGACACAAAAAAAGAAAAACATTTAGTTAGTGATCAATTGTAATATCTAATAATCTCATGTTTGTCACCTTTTACTATTTTTTTCGGTTGGTGGGACATTTCTGGCTAAGTTGCTCGTTGCCTTTTTTCTCCATGTTTTCAAAAGAAATCGAACCAGATTTTTCCGGTTCCAGAGGTTAAAATGTGAATGTGAATGGTGTCTGAGGGCAGCACAACAAAACTGATGTCCATCCAGGTTCTAAAGGGTTAAAGGCTAAAACCAGTCTTTACAGAGAAAGGAGACAAAACGTTGATTAACTCGAGAGGACAGGAAGTCTCTGTAAGGCGATGGGAGAGGTAGAACCAAAGCAAACGTTGGAGCTGGATGGCGGAGTCGATCCAGTGAGGCAGAGGGTTTCCACGGATCCGAATCAGACCTCAATGTGTCGAAGAAGAGAATACAAACACGATGAATACTGAAAAGGCAAAAGTGGTCCTGTAAGAAGCTCAGGGTGGTGGAGAGCTGGTCTCTCCTGCATGCATATTCAGCTGTTTGATATATCGTCCCGATAGTCCGGAGGTTGGAGGGGCATGGCTGGTGATACAGGCAGGCGCCACGTGTTACAGGAGGCCACAGCAGGTGATACTGTAGAAGAGGCATTATGGTGTTTGTTCTGTCTCTTTTTGTGAGGTCTGATGAGTTTAAAGACAAGAGCCCTATAGATTCACAAACACTGTATGGATCGGAGGCGGGAGGACGTCGCTCTGAGGGTCTCCTCGCGGCGTGGACGGAGTCTGAGCGACAGGAGGAGCTCGGGGAGCGACAGCGAGCGAGAGGTGGTTGTCTTCTGTTAGTGATCCTGTTCCTCCGTGATTATTGCTTTTCCTGTCTTTCACAGGCACTTCAGAGGATCGGGCTTTGGCTGAAGGTGAGCGTGAGAGGATACGGGGGGGCGAAGGAGGCGAGTGAAAGACAGAGTTAAAAGTGTGCTTGTGAGCTCTACCATGTCGTCTGTGACCGAAAGCTATCGCCCAGCAGGATAACACGGAGGCTGCGAAGGCTGGTGCTTGAGCGAGACAAAGAGCAGTGTCTCTGTCTCGTGTCGGGGTCAGGACCTGAAGGACGAGCTCGGTCCACTAGCCAACTACAAGGAGACTGGATTGGGGGTCAGAGGGAAGGACGCTGAGGCTGTGAGGTTCCTGGATGTCCAGCCTCCCTCCCTGTTCGTGTCGGTCGTATCCTTTGCTCTACTTCTCTTTCAGTCTGTGTGGTTGTTGACGTGCTTCCCGTCCTTCTCGGCGTCCTCCTTGACCTTTCGTCCTCCTTGCCCGGTCAGGACCTTGTAGCAGCCGCGGGTGATCTTGTACATCCAGATAGTGTTCAAGATGTCCAGGGCGATGCAGGACGTGATCCAGGCCACCTGAGCGCCCAAACCGAGGCGCTCAAAGTCCGGAGTGCCAAAGGTGGCGAATACGCTGGCCCAGTAAGACGGCATGACGGCGGTGCGCACCAGGAAGAACACCACCGCCATGGCGACGCCGTTTAGCACCACCAGCCGGTGTGAGCGGGGATACTTTAATGCCTCGAAAAACCACCTGGAGGGAGAGGAGGACCAGAACAGACGCATTAACCAAAAATTTTCCAACAGTCAGAACGTTTACATCGTCTTAGAAAAGGTCGAATTTTGGCGTTAGTGCAACGAAAACTGGCCTTTGAAAATACGTGTAAACATGTTAGTCAGACTGAAATCAGACTGAATCAAAGTTCTCTAAATCGGACTAACACACCCAGATAATGACATCAGAAGTCGAGCGACTCCACCGTGGCAAAACATATTTATGCCATCGAAAAAAAACCCAATATCAGTTCAAGGGGCCGTTGACATGGCAACGGTTCGTGCATGAATCGCTAAACTTTTGTTTTATGGTTTGGCCTTTTGTTCACATGACAACGGCCTTTTGGGGGCCTGAAAACGCAAACTTTTGAAACCGGGTTCCAGGGTGTCTCTATCTTCCACAGCAGCTGATGGAGGCAGCAGCAGAGCAGCAGCATAGCAGCAGTAGAGCAGCAACAGAGCAGCAGCATAGCAGCAGTAGAGCAGCAACAGAGCAGCAGCAGAGCAGCAGTATAGCAGCAGCAGAGCAGCAGTATAGCAGCAGCAGAGCAGCAGCAGAGCAGCAGTATAGCAGCAGTATAGCAGCAGCAGCAGCAGCAGAGCAGCAGTAGAGCAGCAGTATAGCAGCAGCAGAGCAGCAGTATAGCAGCAGCAGAGCAGCAGTATAGCAGCAGCAGAGCAGCAGCAGAGCAGCAGTATAGCAGCAGCAGAGCAGCAGCAGAGCAGCAGTTCTGGACCGAGTCAGTGAAAATACGTGAAACTCTGTGTTTTAACAAACCACACTGAGCACTATTTTCATTTTTTTTTTTTATAAAACTCCCTCTGACATATTTACATAGCTCTTATGTGAACACTTTATCCCTCCCATATTGTGCAATTTTCTTCAATTTTGAAAATAATTTTGTAATAAAACGCTGCTGTCGGGCACAAACCTCCTATCTCCAAAATTACTATTTTTCAGGCATTAAAAAAAACACTGTTTTTAAAAGGATCAAATGAGTGGTTTAGTCACAAGCTTTTTAAAAATACACTTCATTGTTCTTAATCCTTAAGGGCCCTTTTTAATATCACACACGTGTGAAAATACATTTATGTTATTCTCTGCTTTAATTGAGTTATTTTTTCAACCAACATCAGTCCTAATCATAAATATCAAATACTCATTAAGTGTCAGAATTTTAAGCCTTTAAATGCCAGGTTTTTGTCATGAAAAAAAAATACAAAAATTGAATATTTTTAATATACTACATGCTAAGTAATTTTTTTTTGATTATCACAGCCAGAAAGGATATGTCAAAGATCAACATTGATTTCCATGCTTTTTTTTTTTTTAGCGCTCTGCACACAAAAACTATTATCATTAATATTATTTTCTACTTTCTGTTTTCACTTGAGTTGTTTTTTTTTTAACATGTGTGCTAATGAATAAATATCAAATATTCATTAATTTTCAGAATTTAACCCTTTAAATAGCATACCACTATGTTCTTAGATTAAAAAAAAAAAATATATATATATATATATATATCCTTCAAAACATTACTAGAGTTTTTTGATTATCACAGCCTGGGATGAAAATAAATGCTATACAATACGTACTATTATTATTATTATTATTTTAAATAAAATTAAAACTAAAATGATGGTGATGATCTATCGAAATGATGGACAGTGAGGAAGTGTAAGCCAACATCTCGTCATGAGTAGGGCTGACTTACCTTTGGTTCACAAACGGCGTGGACAGCTCTGAGATGAGGCGAAAGTTGGCAAAGTATGGAAGAACGCCACGTGTCTGCAATGAGCAAACACACACAGACGAGCAAAATAAATAACAATAAAAATTATGAGACATGAAAAATTCAGCGTCTCCAATAGCTTTTTGATTATATGGATCATATTATAACGGATTATATTATAATATCTGCAGGCATAAGGTACTTCAGTTTAATGCTTTTAAAGAGCTTTCTGTGATCATTTTATACCAAATAAGTAGTTCATATGGTCGTGTGTATGTAGGAATATGGTTATGAGAGTATGTTAGGTTAATCTCCATTTTGTTAAATAGGTCAAGTGCATGAATAAAACAAAGACAGAATTAGGCTCAGTGGACACGTTTAAGTTTTCTAACATCAGAAATGTGCACTTTGACAAAGACAAGCTTGACTCATTTTCACCAAAGGAAATTAAAAAGGTAGATACATTAAATTAGATCCAATGATTGAGGCAATTAAGACTTTTTAATGACTATTAAGGATTATATATTTTTAAAATTTATTTTACCATTGTGCATTCAGGAAAAACATATGATAGCAATGGCTGTCAAAAGTTATAAATAGCAATAAAATCTGTAAAAAGAACGAATAAATAACAAACGAGTCTGCAACTAGTGAAAAACACATGACACAGCGGGAAAAAAACTGTGAAAATGATGACGATAAAAATAAAAAATGATGATATCTGTGAATTAACCAGAGTGGGAGCACTGTACAGTAACCATATCATCTAACATACACAACACATACCTATTTAATTTAATAACTCTGTAACTTGTTGCATCTATTTGGTGCAAAAAAAGCAAATTTACCACTCAGTACTGATCCCAGGAGTTTCAGGGATAAAAAGTCCTGTGAGCGTTTGTAATAAGAATAATAATAATAATAATAATGATAATAAAGTTTAGTTATCTAAGTGCTGAGTGCGGACTGAATTCTTATTTCTAACACTGAATTGAAACCATTTAAGAGTTGCTCAGGAGCTGCAGACACCCCGAGCGGTAAGACTCACCAGCACGTATCCATACGCATAGAGCGCCGCCAAGTGGTGACAGACAAAGAAGCTGTCCCCCATAGTGCTCCAGTTACAGGCCAGCAGCACCAGGTCTAGAGGACGCAGGGGGGACAGGCTGGTTAGAGAACTGGCTCACTGATCAGGAGGATAAAGATGTAAATATCTGGCTTTACAGACAAAGAGCCGCAGCTGCACGGAGCACAAGAAACATTAAAATGTAGACAACATTTAGGAATGAAGTGTTTTACGATAAGAATACGTCTATGTAAGTGAGCACACTGTAAAAAAAAGTCTGTTAAATTACCAGCAGAGTGCTGTGAAATCATGACATAAATCTGTAAATAGAAAAACACTGATATAGTGTTCAGTTTACAGTCATATTTTGTACAGCACTGAAGCAAACAAAGCACTTCACTTTAAAGTAATACGATGTTAAAATAATGATAATTCTTTGTAGAATTTACTGTAGTACTGTAGGATTTTAAAACATCCTGGTGTCACATTTGAATGTTAATCAAAACTTTTCTATTGATGTTCACTCAAAAATCTGATTAACAAAATGTTTTTGGCATACATTTTAGGACATTGACAGAAAAAAAAGTTATTTTACCTGCCAATAACAGCTATTTGAAGTTGAAAGAAAAATAATGTGTAGATTTTCAATTATTAATTTAATTTGGGGGTTTTTATACATGTGACTGGTAGTTTTGTCTTCCAAATGGACAATTCAAATTGCAGAGCTTAAAAATTTAAATTTAAATTGTTAAATTTACAGAATTATTCTTGCAACCACAGCTGCCAGTTTTTTCTGTAAAAACAACAGAATTTCTATAACAGTGTATGTGGTTATTGAAGTTATATAGATTTTCTTCAAAGCAGGAGAAAGAAAAGAAATGCAATTATCCTGCTTTGCACATAAGGAGCATGCAGACAGTTTCTGGAGCTCCAGATGAAAAAGACGCTCAGCATTCAAAGGGAAGCACTGAAGTCAAACTAAGACTGGAGGAGAGGCTCCTGCAGGCCTGAAGACAGACGCCACAGACCTGTTTGACGGTGTTTGTGTAATAACTCTTACTGCCAGAGGGGGGAGACAAAAGTCAGCAGTCCAGCTTTAAACTGGCTTCACAACCTTCATTTTCCAAAACAGTTAAATGGACGGGCTTGTCAAAATACTTAATGAAAGGCACTTTCTGTTTTGGATCAGTGTATCTGTCTCTTGACATACGCGCCTGGCTCTGGTGCCTCTGACTGCAGTCGGGTTACTTCAGGTGGAAGTGGCTCTCCTTTGTGTGTTTACCTCACACACAGTACACGAGACGGGACACGAACACACGTGTGCAACACAAATATGAACTCACCATACAGGAGGTAACCGCAGGTTATGGCTACGTTTAGCTTGACGAGGCTGGGGTCCCCCCTGTGGAGCAAAAGAGCACATAATTAAAACAAGCTGTAAAACCGACAGACGATAATCTGATCTATAATCTACCTCTGCAAACCCCTCAAACACTCAGCGGGAGTCTCAGAGAGAGCTCACGGAGGCCTGACTGTCTGACCAGTGATACATGCTTAGGTCTTCATTAACCCTTTAGGACCCGCTTCAATATCACACACACTCACATCGCTCTGCACACAAAACGCACTTTTCAGAATCAAGCGTTAAAAATGTTAAATATATTAATATTATTTTCTACTTTCACTGAGTTTATTCATTTAAATGACATCAGTCCTAATCATAAATATAAAATATTCATTCATTTTCAGAGTTTTCACCCTTTAAATAAAAAATAAAAACATGAATGATGTTGAGTGTCCTCCTCCTCAGTGTGTGAGTGCAGCTGCTGACAGTCTGGGATATGTCAGTGATCAGCAGCTACATTGACTGTGACAGGTCACCTAGTGGAAATAGCATGTATTTCCTCCATATGCCAAATATGGTCAAAATGACCTCATCAGGTGGAAAATAGTCAAAATGACAAATTCAGAGTCAAAAGCCCAGAATGACACCCAGAAATAATACAAGTTGTTTGAATGTTTTTTTGAATGTAACTATTTAGTTTCCACAGTGTATTTTAGACTTATTGTAGGAGCTGAGCTGCAAATTCACTGATTATACTCAAATACACAATCTGGACTACATTTAGGACACATGCATCAACACACACAATTATCACAACAGGAAGAGAGAAAAGTGAGTAAAAATGTGCCAACAGTCCCTAAGTGTAACATATGCAAAACTGTTTGCACAGTTCATGATGAAAAAAACCACAACACACAACAAGAATACACAAAATACACAGAGAACAGAGAGCTAGTCCAAACAAGTTACCCAAATACCTGTCAGAACAGGTGAGAAACCACTGAGTCAGCAGATAGTTAGGGCCAAGGTGCTATTGCCTCTAATGTGGGAGGTAATAAAAATCTAAATATATTACATGAGAAAATAAGAAGACAGGGAGTCTTATTAAGGCTGTCTGTGAAAGCGTGAGATTACTTAAAATACCTCCTTTTTTAAAAATCCATTTTTAGATGCTTCAAAAACAGAAGGAGATCTGCATTTGTTCAAATATTTTGCCTCCAGAATCAAATTGCCTTGTAAGATATTCAGTATATGAGTATCTGTAACCAGCTCGTGTGATCAACACTCAACTTTAGGAACAAATGTAACTGCAAAAAAACGGCAAATGAACATTTAATATCCATGAACTCATACTGTAAACAGACTATCCCCGAAACAGCTATGAAGACGAACCGTCTCTGTTTGTCTCAAACGGTCGAGAGCCGCTCTGGTGACCGTCAGGTGTCTCTGCAAATACCATCTGTTCAAAACAACAGTGAAGGTGTCTCTGTGTCAGTGGACATCTGATCCTCCAATCAGCAGCCACGGATCGAGTGGCAAACGACTGTCTGACCGCCTGTGTAACACAACCCAACCACACACACAGACACAGACACAGACACAGACACACACACACACACACACAGACACACACAGACACACACAGACACACGCACACACAGTACTGTGCAGCGGCTCAGCTCGTCCAGCGGTCACGTTTCACCTGATATTGTTCATCACATCACTTCGAATATTGTATCCGTGTATCTGTCGGCACCTTGACTGAGCGCTTCTGACTGTCGGAACATTTTCTGACATTCACGACATTAAATTCTCTTCAGCTCGGTCCCTTTGTTCATGAAGTCGGGATTCACCAGAGGCACAACGATACAATGTTATTGTGATATTTGAGTCACGGAACAATATTGCGATTTTCAACGTTTTGTGCTGGTTTTTGTGTGTTTGTGCTTCTGGCTGCACAATTAATGAAATATTAATCATGAACACAATTTTTCTTCCCAGGATTAAACAAACATTATCAACTTTGAAATGAACATTTAAAATGTGTACTTGGAGAAGTGAAAACCTGAAGCAGTAGCCCCATAGTTCACAGTACACACTACACAAATCAAATATTAAAATAAAAACAAAAAAATCAATCAGAACAAAAAACAAAACACAGTCTGACTAAACCACATATCCCGTACGCTCTCTCTATGTCAGTTTGTCTGTCAGATCATCCGAGTCGTTTTCATTCATCTTGTTTTTACTGCGAGGTGTGTTTGACCGCTCCTCCTGCTCGCTCATCAGCAGGATCACTTTTCGGCTGCACTCGGAGACGCACAGAGCAGATACGAGAGCAGCCCTCCTGTCTGACAGACACCCTGCTGCTCCTCATTACCTGTACAGCCAAGCCTCTCAGTGTTTGGGGACCTGAGCGGACTCTCTGACGTGACCCGGTACGTGCTGTGAAGGGGCACGCACCGCCGATTCAACAGAAGCTGTTGGATTCACTCATTTTCTTATAGGAATAAAAAAAATGAACCAGGAGTCAGCTCCTCTCCACGGGGAGTCCACAGCTGCTTTTACAGAGCTCCCCCCTTTATTCTGCCCCGACACTTCCACACAACTGTTTCATTACACATGCTTAATTTCTCCTTTTTCTGTTGGATTTGGTTTTAAAAAAATTATGGTTGATTTTTTTGCTGTTACTGTTAGTCTGTGCATTTACAACTTGTGTTTTTTTTATTCTTATAAAATCAATAAAAAAGAGGGCATGACGGGCGTGATGTTAACACACCATTGGACAAAATATCTGTATCGGCAGCACTTTAGAAACAATAACAAAGGCTTGTTCCACGTGCGACAGATATAATTTTATCGCAAACATCGAGTATAAACTGTTTCGTTGTTTTTTTAGCAACCGGCATGAGACTCTCTCCAGAGCGTCGTATTATATTGTATTGTATTGTATGTTGTATTGTATCGTATCGTATCGTATCGTTTGTTGTATTTTACATTAGTTAAGAGGAGATTTCAAAATACTTTAAAGCCATATCTCCCAGCCCTACTTTGAAAACTTTGTTTGTTGTTGTTTTAAAGCAAGTACTCAAGTAATAATGTGACTCACCAAACTTGTACTGGAGTAATATTTGACCAAGAGTATTTATACTTTGAAGTAAGACTGCTTGGAAAATCGTGACCCTGGTAAATCCTCAGACTTTGCAAAATGAAATGAAAATAAAAGAAATATTTTAAAAATAAAATCTGTGTGACTAATAGTCTTTAGATGTGAACGAGTCACACGTAAGTGTTAAAGCAGGTTGCTCAGAGGAACATGAAAGTGTCTCCTCACCTGAGACACACCGAACTCTGTCCTCTCATTTGTCTCTTTGACTGTCTCCTGTCTCAGTGACGCCGTCTTTGCTTTAAGGCTCCTTTATAACCGTGAGAGTAACGAGGGCAAACCTTTAGAGACACGTCCACAGACGGCTGAGTCGGAGCTTTGGTGTCGCAGATAAATATTACATTTATAAACACAATAATAGTACATTATTAATAATAGTACATTATTACTCAAACTTGTAAATAATATACTCTGTTTGGATAATCTAAATTAAGCCTTACAGTATTTTTTTAATCGAGCAGACGGTGGACTATGCTGGTATTATTCGGGTCGTAGGCAGATGGAAGTAAATATATTAAATAATATTAAAAAAGCCTTGAATTTCGAGCACTGAATATTTATGCACTGCATCAAGCATCAGTGTCATGATGTCGGTTTGACTTGATCTAGAATCGACTGCTTTTCCTGAAGTTCCCCGATGTTTACTCTGAATTTTAGTAAATTGAATTTAAGTATTTTGGCCGCTGAATTTGAGTGACTTGAATATATATTATTTGATCTGTTACAAGATGTGAATTTTTGATTCTGAATTTGTGAACTTTGGAAAACAAAAAGTGAATTCTGAGGCAGAACATTCACATACAGAAATTCAGTTCATAAACAATCAGCGCCGAAAACGACTTCTGGAATATTTGCATGTGCATTTCGTAATGTCCTCCTGATTGCCATGCACCTTTTGTCCTCTGGGGTCACTCTGACCCCGCCCTGGCTTGACTGTTATTTTACGCACATTTTATAGATTTTTAATCAGTTCTGTGTTACACTTTAGTCTAACTTCAGTCCAACCCATTATCACACATTTTTCCCTTCGTTTTGGAACTTAGGGCCCAAAAACCTTGTTTACATAAGTATAAAAAAACATATTTTGGTAGCAAAAGATTTCATTTGGGGTCAGAATGACCCCCAAGGACAACGGGAGGGTTAACAAGTGGCGGAGTAATATTTTCAGTGATGAGGAAAGCGCGCTGTCATGCAGATTTGAGCACATTCTTAATGTCTTGTGGGCCAATCAGATACCTCGGTCAGAACTACTTGCAGAATAATAAAGGCTAATCTTACTTTACTCTTATTTTTGTAGATAAAAGAAGTTTAGGATTCAAAAATGTTCTTGCATGCGATCCAGTGTCTTCGATGTCAACTTGGAAGATAATAACGTGTTGAAAGATTTAAGTTAAATATATTAAATCTAAACCAGGTCGACCTCAACACGACCCTGAAATTTGGCCCCTCAGTTTTCCCTGATGGCCCTGAACGTGTGGAGGTCGTCTCAGGATAAGCCAGTCAAGGAGCGCAGGCGGTCTGGGCGCGGCGCTCAGACGTGCTGCTCGTTAATGAATGGATCGTGATAAGAGCCGCAGCAGCAGCTGGAAACAATGCAGCTTTCTACAGTGTGGCTCGGGAACAACGCTGCTGTGTGACGGACATTAATGATGCTGTAATACAATCAGATTGACTGCAGAATTATTGCAGCACTCTGCGTGCAATGAGACGAGCTTTAAGGCATTACGATGGTGCTGGGGGGGTCGGGGAGGTGGGCGAAGGGGATCAGTTGAGAAATTCAGCACAAGCACAAAGAGCTGCAAAAAACTGTACAGCTTACTCATACTTATACTGTCGACCGTGTTACACTATTGTTTATTGTATCCTTTATCTTTATGGTCATTTTTCTTTCTTCTATAGACAAATCCTGAAACCTGCCACAAGTAAACACGTCTCCATTACTGTGTTGGCCCTTACGTTTGAATGCAAACTGTCCTAAAAAGTATAGAATTTCCTATTTTCAACGACAAAATTATTAATAAAAAGTGTGTGTGTATTACAATCAACCAAAAGCAGGGAAGGCAGTCTGCAAAGCTGAGGGGATAGAGGCAGGAGGGGCTCATGGAGGGCTGGTGTGTGTGTGTGTGTGTGTGTGTGTGTGTGTGTGTGTGTGTGTGTGTGTGTGTGTGTGTGTGTGTGTGTGTGTGTGTGTGTGTGTGTTGGGGGGGGGGTAGAGCTCTAGGCTGCTGCTGTTTGCTGTGAAAAGGAGGCTTGTTGGAGGGATTCAGCAGAAGAGGAAGGAGTGTGTGGTGAGAATATTGCAGAGACAGAAAGCTGAGGAGAAGTGTTTAAAGACTGATTGAGATTTTGAAGAGGACGCAGAAATTAGGGAAATTTTCAGGATTCACTGATGCAAACAACACAGTCAGCAGTCGCAGAGAGGGAGCAGAGACAGAGAGAAGACAGTAAAGACAATAATCAAAGGCTAAATCCACTGAATCTACAACTCCCCGGAGACGCCGCTGACACTTCAGATCCGTCCTCTCTGCTTCCTGTTTTCACTCTGAAGACGGGAACGCCGTCGTCATCTCTCCAAAGGTATTAACTACCAGCCCTGACGATCCCTCACTCCCGCCCACCTCCCATCTTCAGCCCTTCATGTGTTTCCTCCCTGTGAGCTCGTCACGGCTGACGGGCTGAAAAGGCAAATGTGAGAAGACGGGTTTCTCCTAAAAGCGCCTAGAGCGTTCACATTCACACATTGGTTTTTTTAGCCTGCCAAAATGACAAGGCATAATGTGTCGGGATTTTGGTCTTTGCTGCTTTGTGTTTATGACGGTTGTATTTGTCTGCATGTCCCGTATTATTCTCCTGCTTTATTTCATTGCATTGCAGAGATGTCGCATATTTTCTTAATGCATTAGTTTTCTGTTCCTCTTACCAGACGGGGTTGGCGTTGACCTCATCGTCGAACCACAGGATGTACAGACAGAACAACCCCACAATCAGAGCGTGCACAGTCGACACCAACCTGGAGACGGACACACAAACAAGAACAAAGAAATAAACATGATGGCTGATTAATCCGAGTGTACAGGAGCCGACGTATCGGCTGAAATTCATATCTGCTGGTATCTGCCTGAACTCCATGATTAAACTGACAGGAGACCTCATGCTAAACTGCAACACCAAACAGAGAAGACTTTCTTATTTTTATGATCATCTGTTCACAAAGAAACACTTGGTTTTTGGTTTTTGCTCCTTGCCAATGTACCTAAGCTGTAGGAGGTCCTCGAAAAAAGGTACTTTCACCACGCTAACAGGCCAGAATCACGCTCCTATTTCACACTCTCGGCTGTAAATTGAACATTTATTGATAAGTTGAGATTCACTTAAAATTGGTGACATACTGACATTGGAGGCTTTATGATTTACAAAATGCACAGCAGGAATCGCATGACACCACAAGCTGCTGATTTTGATCAACTCAGCCTTCAACTCCAAAGATGCAGCAGGATCAAGGACACATTTTAATAAATAAATCTACCTTGTATTTTGTAATAAAAAAAAAAAAAAAGGTTGTGTTATTATTGTATAACAGAGATATCTTTGTTCTTTGTTTTTTTTAAATGAATATTGTCACTGAATTTCACGATCATTGCATCCCTCCTTGTAACTAAAGGCTGATGATTATAATAAAGGGTGCTTATGTCTCTAATACACTCATGTATAATTACATCACTGTTATCCCCTCTGTCCACGTGGCTGTACCTTGTGTTTTTGTATTTTTTAATCAGACCTCCTACAGTATCACCCCTGACCTTTGGAGTGCTTATCTGGGCCACTGAAGAGATACTTCTGAGCTGCACTGGTCCTTATCTGTCCCCTGCCTGAATCACAGCTCCTCCACTGTCTCCGTGCAGCCTCTGGAGGACAGCAGCCCCCGTCCACAGGCTGCAGCTGCTGGCCTGAGCCCGGGCCAAGACCAGCTCTGCAGATCAGCGACCGGATGGGACCATCATTCAGAGTTTTCTATGAGCGCAGGCTGTCGGCCGCATGGCTGGCCATTAAAACATTTCCAGCCGACTACTTTCTTACTGCTTCAAGTCACGTCACTTTAGATCTTTTTAACTCTATCTTTTAACAGGATAAAAGGTCATCAGAGGAGCAAGCTGAGTTAATGTAAGCTGCAGCTGAGCTCACAGTCCTCCTCAACGTCCGGCGCCAACCAGAGAGCGTCAGAGAGACACTCAGCTTTAATGGGAAACTGCCTCATGCAGTGTTTTTACCTCTTTATATTACTGCGTCGGTTGGTTTTCAAGAGACCTCTGCAGATAATTTGGCTCCTGGTTAAAAACTTGTGCACGATGAACGCTGACGGAATCGTGGCCTAAAATTAAGCTGGGCTAGAGTTAGCAGCAGCTGAGCGAGCAGCCCTTCCTGACATCTGGCCACCAAAAAGCACAAACGACACACAGATGTTTAATGTGAAACTATTTTTTCATGGTGTTAATTATTAGATTCATCTGGAGGAGTGGGAGACCTCTGTGGATACTTCTGATCCTGGTAAATCAATACTGAAATAATCCTCACCTAAATAATAATTGATAATTGTGTGTGTGTGTGTTGATGCATGTGTCCTAAATGTAGTCCAGATTGTGTATTTGAGTGTAATCAGTGAATTTGCAGCTCAGCTCCTACAATAAGTCTAAAATACACTGTGGAATTTGTCATTTTGACTATTTTCCACCTGATGAGGTCATTTTGACCATATTTGGCATATGGAGGAAATGCATGCTATTTCCACTAGGTGACCTGTCACAGTCAATGTAGCTGCTGATCACTGACATATCCCAGACTGTCAGCAGCTACACTCACACACTGACATATCCCAGACTGTCAGCAGCTACACTCACACACTGACATATCCCAGACTGTCAGCAGCTACACTCACACACTGAGGAGGAGGAGACTGACATCATTCAGTTTTAGTGTTTTTGGTTTTTCATCTAAAAACATAGTGGCATCATGACAAAACCCTTAACATTGTGAAAATTAATGAATATTTGACTTTATAATTAGGACTGATGTTGGTTAAAAACAAATTAACTCAGTAAGTTAATTAGAATTAAAGTAGAAAATCATATTAAAGCGTAATATTTTTCATCGCCTGACTTTGAAAAAGCACATTTTGTGCACAGAGCGATGTGAGTGTGTGTTATTAAAGCGGGCCATGAGGGTTTAGAAAGAAGACGAGAAAAGAAACAACACATCAACAATATTAACCGCAGTGTCTCAGATAATGCAGCTGTGCTCAACACCTGACAGTCAGCCCGGCTCTTCCTTTGGAAATGCTTCCTCCCTCCTCTCCGTGCACTTAAGTTACATAAACAACGCGGTGACACAGTGAGAGCCGGCGGTTATGCAACAGAGGGCCACTCTGTAGTGAACCATCAGAGCCCGACCTTTGACCTCAGACTCTTCCTTCTATTCATCACGTACTCTGGAATCAGGACAGAAAGGCTAATGTAAGCTGTGTAAATGAACTCTTCACTCAGGCAGCAAAAGAAACGCTCAAAAACTGCCGATAACTGAGAGTCCCTGAAAGATGTTATGCAACTACAAGTTATTGCCCTCTGAACTTAACCCCTGAGGTTTCTGCATGAAACTTAAACCTGCTCCTGCTCCACCAGCCGCTCACATCGCAGCTGTAGTGCAGTGATGATTTGGCCAGAGGCACATCAGAGGCCGCCTCAGCGGACCTGCATTCCCAAAAACACCAGTGTTTGCTCAGCACAGGTCAGCCCTGTCAGGACGACATACCCTGCAATGTTACACAACAACCATTTTCAGCGGAGGTGTGTCTGGAGCTTCAGTCGTTACGCTGACATCCATATTTAAAACAGCTTTTCTTTGCATGTCTATAGTAGATTAAGATTAGGCCACAATAAACGAATATTATTAGTGTTAAGCTGTTCGGATCTTTTGATTCCGGTGGCGGCTGCGCAGGATTGTTTCTCACTTGTGTGATTTAAACATTTTCAATAAGTAATTTGTTGTAATATGACAGATGTAATCTGTTTTTGTCAAGACGTTCTGCCTCAGTCCATATCTTTTGGCGGTTAGCCTTTAAAAATGGTTATTTCACTGCGGTCTGATGGCATCACAGACTACATTTAAATTCATTACAGAAAAAATGATTTCATGAAATAATAAAAAGGATAACTCATTTAACCCACTTCATTCAAATTCAGGATTGAGGATTTTTTTCTGCGGTGATGACCTTATTAAACATGACAACAGATAATCTTCACTCTCTTTTTATTTATGTTTTATTTCATTTTATTTTGACGTTTTATTGTTTTTGTAGTTTTTAGTCTTTTTATTTGTATTTATTTCTCTTGACATTTTGTGTCTCTGTATCTTAATGCTGCCCGAGTTTTGTCTCGCTCATGTTTGGTAGGACTGTTTGGCTTTCTGCCCTCCACATTTCCTATTTCTGCTCTCCACATTTCCTATTTCTGCTCTCCACATTTCCTATTTCTGCTTTAGCTTTTTCTATCAAAGCACTTTGTAAACTCGGTTTTTAAAAGGTGCTATATAAATAAAATTCTTATTATCAATAATATGAACAAGGAATGAGGAAATTACCCAAACATAGCAAGAAATTAGTAAAAAAGAAAATACAAGAAAATTACATGAAAATGAGTAAATAAATACAAAAGTTAATAAATAATTATTAACAGTAATTGAAATAATATTAATTAGTATTTTATTTGAGAAAAAAAAACGCGATAAAAGCTTTGGATGTAAAAAAAACAAACAAAAACAAAAACCATGACACTGGGTGCAGCCCTAGTCTCAGTAACTATGAGAGGTGACTATCAGTCGAATATTATGTTCAGCCAGTAAATTGGTGCATCCTTAAAAAAGCTCCAAGGTAAAACGTATGCTATTATTCTCTGCTACTAAGTGGTACAACGTTCAACAAAACGAATGAAACAAACATCAACTAAAAAGCTTTGGTTTCCCATGGGTCCTGGATGAACCTCCCAGAGCGTCCACGTGTTCGACGCGTGTGGGAGAAGAGCTACAGAGGAGCTCAGTGTGTTTCGGGGACGCACCTGGAGTTCCACTCGGTGAGTTTGGTGGGAGGCAGCCGTCCGTAACCCGGCGTGATGGCGGAGGAGAGCAGAGGGCTGGCCACCGAGAAGAGAAGCTGGAAACCCACGAAGCTGCCAGCGACCACGGTCAACTCTCTCATCTCCATCACTCACCTGAACGCAACAGAGGAGGAGACAGGAGGGGAGGGTGGGAAGGGTGGGAGGGGGACACGGAGAGGACGACACACATGGACAGGTTCAATCGATGACTGTCGGTCATCCTGGGAAGCACCACAAGAGAAAGTGAGGAGGCAGCGAGGGCGGCGAGAGGGTGCAGCAACGCCCGGTGTGGTTCATCCAGTCCACAAAGAAAAGAAGAAGAGACAGCAGGGAAAAAATATAAGCGGAGGACACGGGCTGTCTGAGGCAAGAGACATGAGAGCCTTAGACAAGCGGGCAGTCCAGGGAGGGAGGAGAGAAACGAAGGAGTTCGGGGCAGCAGGGGGAAAGTACAGGACACAGGAAAAATTAGTTACTGGGTGTTGTGAATACAGTGTGTTGCAAAGCGGTCGGATTTGTAATAAAAGGTCTCCATTTATGCATAGTTTGCAAGAGGATTACAGTGAATTGTTTAGGACACACCAAAAATCCCAGAGAGGAAAACAAAGGCCAGCGAGGAGAGAAAAGAGGATTGTCAAGACGGAGCCACGGGCCGAACTCATGAGTCAAACTCACTCAGCGGAGGACCGAGCAACAAGTTTAAAGGCTCTACGTTACTTCAACACTGCTCTTTATCTGACCGATTTATTATGAATTATTCTTATCTTATTTAGCCCATACATCGATATCTAAGTCAGTGGACTGTAGTGTGCACTTAAAATCATATCGAACATTTAACAAATTTAAACATGTTTTCAAAAAAAAAACCATATTCAAAGGATGTGAGATGGTAGGACAGACAGAGGAGGACGGACACAGTAAGACAGAGGACAAGATAGGTAGGTTGCTTTTGATAGTATTTCCTTTTGTTGTGTTTTCTTTGTTTTTATGTGTGTGTGTGTGTGTGTATTCATATTGATCTGTTCTTGTTTTGTCTCAGTTCTTGCTGGATTTGATCAAGGAGTTTATGGTGAGTATTATTGCAGAAACTGGGAATATTTATGTTCACAATTACAATTTTTCATAATAAATGTTAAAAAATAGGGGAAGGGTATGTGGACTTGATATTCACGTCCTCCAAATCCTTTTTTTCGACATGAAATATTTGTGTTGTCTACTGAATATGTCTGATGGGCATTTTAATGTTGTTGTCTCACTTATATTTTATTTGTATTCTCCCATTTTATTTGGCACATTCGAAATAAAGATCGAAACATCTTTATAGTAGCCACATGGTATTTTGGTTTTGGATGTCTATTTACGAACTCTCACAAAAAAACAGAGCTGTTAATAAAATAGCCATAAATAGCCAAATTGCCACAAATAGATGAATGTGGGAGACACCCTGTGGCAGTGCCGTCACACGTTTTGGTACAAGCGGGACACGAAGAACTCCTCTGCATTAACGGTCTCGTGCGTGGACGAGCAGCACGCCTGGCCAGCTCAAACGAATATACGAGCAGAGCTCAAACGCATGCTTTCCCAGTCGTGCCACTTGTACGCTTAAGTGAATTAAATAGTGAGATTTAAGTGAAAAGTCACATGTGCGTGAAGTATTGAGCATATGACCAGATAAATGACACTTGGAATCGTCTGCACAAGTTGTGAGAATTTGATATAGTTTTGCTGTTGGTCACCCTTTCGAACTGAGATTGTCAGGTTGTTGCTGCATTCAGACGCCTTTTACACGTGTTTTACTTTTGAAACTCTAGCAAATTGAATGATGAGCAAATTGCAAGAAATTGGTAAAATTAATGTCAAAAATTGGAGAGAGCGAGAGAAAATATAGGATATTTGAAAAAAAAATTTTTTAAAAAGAAAAAAGATTTATAATTATTGGAATTTTATATTTTAAAAAATTGGGGGGGGGGGGCTTTCTTTCATGTCATTTTGAATTTTCCTTTATTGCTCATTTTTAGGTAATTTTTTGTAACTTTACTTATTTCTTATGAAGTTGCTTCGCACACATTTTCTGAGAAAAACAAGCTGATGTGGTCATGTTTCAAAGGGTTAAATGTGGTAACTTTTACTTCATTTAATCATCAATGTTTGCCACTTTTGTATGATTTATTCAATGTCGAGGCATGGGAGAAAATAAATGTTTTCTTTGCATTTTGGTAGTGAATCTACAAAAGGTCATTTTGCAGATGAAGTGTGTCTTTTAAGTGTTTATCAGTGTTGAGTATTAGGCAGAGACAGAAAGCTGAAGTGGTGGGGGGGCAAATACAAATTGAAATGAATCCGAACAAACACACGCCGGATAAACACCGAGTGAAGAGCTCTGTTTACTCACTCAGGTCAACAAACTAGAAGCCTGTCTTTTCAAATCGCAGCCAATCAGTGGACTGAGACAGCACAGTGTCTGCAACAAATCACTTTGTTCAAATCGTCTTTTTTAAGCTTGGCTAAATGACAAAAAGGGAGAAAATTCATATTTGAGTCCACAAAGGTTTCTTTCCATTCACTCTTGATTCATGTAACTGCACTGACTGTGCTGGTTTTCTGCTCACGCTCAAAAGCGAAAAAATTCTGACTCAGAGCAACCGGATGTCTCTGGGTCCGTCTGCAGCATCAACAACGCCATTGCTTCATAGTTAAAACAAACAAATTCAGGAACAAGCAGTTGATAGCCCTTTGCAAGCAGTTTGTGGCAGTTCCTCATTTCCATTTTTATTTTGCTGCAGACAAAAATAATCATCCAGCTTTGTCTCTGGGCTCTAGTCATCGCACCTATCACAACTGCAATTACAGCAAAATTGTCAACATACCTGCAGCACATAAAAACAGAGGCGGGAAAAGGTCCCAAACGTTCACTGGATGCTAAAGTGCCTCCTCCTCATCATTGTGACCCCTCAGCTGTCTGAACATACTGTGCTGACGCTGATCTGGACTCTGGCCTGAGAAACGCACTGAAATTCTGATTAAACCATGGAAATTATGCAAGCCATTTAAAACCACTTATTCCAGCAGAGCTGCTGATTAGGGTTGTGCAAGGTAAAGATTATTACCAAGTACCCGACACAAAGGTAGAAACCTCATAAAATGCAGCCATGTATTTAGTGAAGGCCTCAGTCATTGAGCCTCTGGGAAGCACATGACACTTCAGGCAGGCAGCCTACATTAAGTGTCTATTTTTACCCTTAAAATGTCCAGTGTCATACATGCATACTGCTCTGTAAAATACAAAGAAACAAAAGAACAAGCTGCTGAGGAACCAAAGCACCACATTCAAGCATCCTGAAATCCTAGAAATGTGTTAAAACCCAAGACACGTCCTAAAACCCCCAAAACGGTCCCGGAATCCTTTAAACATCCCACAGTCCTAGAAACGCCCAAAAATCCTATAAACGTCCTAAATTTCTCGAAACGTACTGCAATTTAGAAACAACCAGAAGTCCTATAAATGTATGAAAATCCTCAGAACATGTTATGGGGCTCCTGCGACTGGCCCCGGGCCCTGACATTTTGCAGAAGTGGCCCCTAAGAGTGAAACACTATTTTGAACGAGCAGGCTGCAGGTGTGGTTGAGCAGCACGGACAAAGTGTCTCATTGTCCCCAGCAGCAGCAGCTCCTCTGCACATTGCTGGGACACGCTGATCACATGCAGCACGAGCCTGAATAATTCATCGGCACTCTTCACCTGGCAGGCCGGTTCACGCGGCCCCGCGGGGGGCAGCAGCAGCCTCCTCACTGCGGCTGACAGCCCGGGACAGGGAGCCGCTCTGCCGGCCGCGTTTGACCTTGTTCCGCCGGACTATCCTGCTGCTGTCAGCAAACCGTGACCCCGTGACATATCGACCAAACGTAAATAATAGCGGCTCGATTTCCCCCGCTGTTCCTGAGGAAACATAAACCGGCTGCTGTCTACCGCATTGCTGCACCGCCGGCTGCGCCCGCCGGCCGGCCCGGTCTCAGCTGCCTCTGCGGGCAGGTCGAGCCGCGGCATGAATACTGATCAAATACGAGCCGGGAAGGACCGCGCGGAGGTGTCTGCGATCAGGGAGTGTGTCCTAACCGTCACCCGCCGCAGCTGCTAACGTGTGTGTAATTGTCTCCATCTGCTCGATAAGTCCATTATTAAAAAAACGCTGGAAACGGCGCCTGACGTGTCCAAAGTCGTGAATATCAGCCGCATTATCGATAACGAACCGCTGTTATTATCAGCGCAACTGTTGTAAAAAAGCCGATTTTGGATTTTGGGGGTAAAGTTGCTGGTGCAAGAGAAGCGGAGGCTACGTATGCTGCCGCTGCCACAGCCGGAGGACACAAGCAGGACGTTAACCCTTCAAATGTCTTCAAATGAGCCACATAAAGAGCGCACGTGTCGCGTTTAAGGCGCCGAAGGTGTACGGGGAGCTCGGTTACCTGCTGTCCGTCGCATAGGTCTCTGTAGGCGGATAAGCTCCCGGTTCAGCCGCCGTCTTCTCCACTTTTCCTCCAAGTTGACGTTAGCTAGCAGGTCGGCTAAAGAGAGGCAGCCCGCTGGCTCTGTGTCGCTCGCGACCCTCGGAAAGAAAGACAGAAGAAGAAGAAACAGCCTCCTCGCGACGTGAACAAAGCCGCGTGCCAACGACCATTAAGCCCCCAAAAACGGCGCTGCCCGCGT
Source organism: Plectropomus leopardus (assembly GCF_026936395.1). Classification (NCBI taxonomy): domain Eukaryota; kingdom Metazoa; phylum Chordata; class Actinopteri; order Perciformes; family Serranidae; genus Plectropomus; species Plectropomus leopardus. Next base: position 32,906,156 of record NC_142193.1, read on the forward strand.
CTTATCTCCCCGCCGCCATGTGAGCCGAGTTATGAGTCCGATAGAAAAGTTTCTACTCGTTTTATTTTGGCGTTCACTGAAAGGACTGACCGTGACGTCGGCACGTTCCCACAGCTCGCGCACACGCCCCTCGCGACACAGGGTACACCCACGAGGAACAAAGGCCACATGTAACATTAATGACGATAACATGCTGCACGCGGACAGGCAGAATTAACCCTTTGAACCTGCAGCACGCAGGCTTCGTGATTACAGGCTCTATTTAACACGTTATTATTATTATTATTATTATTATTATTATTATTATTATTATTATTATTTTGGTCATTGTTTTTGCTTTGCACACATTTTAATGTTCGCATGTCGGAACTTACATACTAGTGTTATACACTGCATTGAAGCATAAGGCACAGTTTAATATTTTACACACTTTTCACACTCAACACATTATCCATGTTATAAATTAAATATTCACATACTAGAACTAACTGTCTATTACTGTATTACTTACATTTATATTTTTACACACTTACATACTCATACTATAACCTTTACTTTTAAACATTTCAAGATTTACATATTGTGCTACTGGTTTACTATTACTGTATTTCTGTTTTTTTATGTACATTTTTATATACTTGTGCTTGTGCTTATTCAGACTTGCAATAATTCTCTATGCTGGCAGCAGAGCGACTGTAACGAAACACAATTTCTCCACCAACGAAATATTTCTGATTCTGACTCTGAAAAACATGGGAAGAAGGCAATAGAAATGTATTATTTTGTGAATTAATTTCCTTTTGTTTATTTTTATTTGACCTATTATGATTATTATTAATAATAAAAATACATAAGTCCTATCAATTATTATTGGCATTATTATTAATAATATCATTATTTATTTGATACAACACTTTTCATAAAATTAAAATTCACAAAGTGCCTCACAAAATACAATAATAAAACATAAGCATACACGACGAGCGCACAAAGTCACAGAGATTTACAGCACGATGACCAAATACAGATCCAGTCCCGAATATTACACAGACACCAGGGAAACACCTTCACTCACCAACAGACTTTGGAGTGTAGGACGAAATGGGCACACCTAGGGGAAAATGTGAATTAACCCTTTAAACCCTGGACTTATGCCTTTTACAGGCTATTTGACCCTTTGAAAGCCAAACACATTGGTTTCATTTCTTTGTAATGACGAACTTGGCAAGAAAAGTCCCACAAACTGCAATAAATTAGTAAAAAGTGATGAGGAAAATTACCTGAAATTAGCTTTTAGAAAAGGGCTGACAATTATGACAAAATTGTCAAAAAACTACGGAAAGATTTGTAATTACACAACTGTGTAATCGTAATGTTATCTTTAAAATAATTCTTTGTTTAAATTTAACAGAAAAAAAGCATGTATTTTTTAATTTTCTGCACTTTTTTTCCCATGTTTGTTTGTTTGTTTGTTTTTTAAAAATTTTTTGCTTATCTTCAGGTAATTTTTTTTTAACTTATTTTTTTGCTATTTTTGGGTCTTGTGTTGTCAAGTAGCTTATTGCCTCCTCCACATGTTTTTGGAGGAAATCACACTACTTTGCTCAGGTCTCAAAGGGTTAATGAGTAACCACATGCAGATCCTGTATGCTGCACCATCAGTGTTCATGAAGTTGACTGCTGATCCTGACAGCGTGCAAATAAGGCTTTATTTATCATTTTGGAAGAGGTCGTTCTTTGTCTTGGCAAATGTCTGACCTCTTTGTTCTGTCGCCTTCTGAGTCATTTTGCAGAGTCAAGGTTGTCTGTCTGGTTTCACCACATGTACTCACACAGGATGGAGGGTTTTTTCTCATATTCACACGCTGGCTTGTAAAGAAATTGAAATCTCTATTTTTTTCCTGCCACATTACTTAGTGGGTAGCCTTGGGCTTACATTGTGTGGCACCAAGAGCTCAGTCGATCTCTGTTCAAGGTCAAAATAGACATCATGATTTACACTTGAAATGAGGTAGTTACAAAGGCATTGCATTCATTCATTGAACTGAAAATGAATCACTCCGTGGCTTGGGTTCATTCTTACAAAGAGAAGGAGTGAGATGCGGATCGTAGCCTCTATTAAAGTAGTGAGTGAGTCAGAAACAAGCGTGGAGATGGAGACATTTAAAAAAACAATTGCATGCATGTCGACTGAGAGAGTGTGGAGACAGATATATGAAGTTCACTCAGGGTACAACCACCCTTTCACAAGTATTTAACCTTTGAAACCTGGGTTAATTGGTGCAAGTTCATTTTTTGGGATAATTTAATGTATTTCAAATTTTAAAATATATTTTTCATATAATTTTCTTGCCCTTTTTTTCTTTAATGAATTTCCCACTCATTTTGGGTCATTTCTTCTTTTGTCGCTCATTACCCTCTTGTGTTTTTGAAAGAAATCAAGCCAGTTTACTTAGGGTTGAAAGGGTTAAACTTGTCAATTTTAAAATCAAGTATATAACTAAATTTTAAGTAAATTTAAAAATTAGATATAAAGTAAACATAAATTAAGACTAATTTTGATATTTATCTACATTTTTTGAGGCAGTCTTTTTCTAAGATTTTTTTCAAGTAAAATCAACTTGTCAGAGTTTACAGTGTGGAGACGTTAAAAAATAAAACAGAGTGCATGTCGACTGTTGGAGTCTGATATATGAAGCTTGCTCAGTGGACAACCAGATGCAACCTCAGAAATGAACATGCTGTAGGAGACATCTGAGGCATTACGGGTCAATTACAACCAGAGAGCACAATTAAAATGAGATTGTGGTGCAATCCAGTTCAAATTCAGAGAGGAGAATTCATTTTGAATGTGTATATTCAAATTTGTTTAATATTTCCTCTCCAGTCTTGCAGAGAGGAAATAAAACACGGCATTGTGATTGAGTGGCTGAGTGTGTGAGAAAGCACGCAGAGATGAGTAAATGATATTTGTGTCGATTGAAAGAGTGTGTCGAGACAGGATAAATCTAATCCTTCCTCTAACAATGAAGAGCCTCGCAGATTTACTAAACATCCGCTGCTAATTAGAGCAGATCAGATGCCAATCATAGAGGCAGTATTGTGAAATGAAGAGGTGTGGGGGAAATAATACATTCAAACAATGTTGCATAATATGACAGGAGCAGGCACGGAGGCAGGATATCACTTGGTTTCCAATGTGCATTGAATTGCAAAGTTTCTGGCACGTGTTCTGTAAAAAGTATGCTTTTTGTAATTTGGGTGAACTGGCCCTTTAAAAATACATGGTAAAGTAATGGTTGTACACTTTGGCAAGTAGGCTTGTTCACTTTCTTTGCAAAAGTTAGATGAGAGGATTGCTGGCTCTCTCCAGCTCATTCTTACTCAGAAGTCATCCAATATCGCCACTTTTACAGTGATTTCAGCGTAAGATCCTGCCGCCAAAAGCCACCTCTTGCGACTATGTGATACACTACGGGGGAAGCCAGCTGAGAACGTGGCCTGACAGAAGCGGTTGCAGTGTTATGATAGGCCACCGGATGGCACGTGTCGTGGCAGCATGATACTCAGATGGGTGGCATTAGTAGAGAACGCAGCGGGACAGAACTTGTCACGTCCACATGATGCGCCGCAGAACGGCGTCAGGTTCAAACGTTGCTGGTAACAAGGTAATATTAGGATCACAATGGTCCCTACAGGACTTTTGTTGCCTAAACTTCACCACGTGCGGAGTCCTCCCACCATGTGCTTGTGTTGACATCGTGGTAGCGGCATCCTGGATCATCCACCGCAGATGCAAAAGGATACCTAGAGCATAATATGTAGACATAGAAGTCCACTATTTAGGAGGCGGGTGAACGCTCTTGGTTTGTTGAATCCATCGACCTCCTCTTCCACTCGCCCTTCAGGGACTTTCCAGCTCTTTGTTTTACAAACTTGCTGGTGGTGTAACAAACTGACGCCAACTGGTGGTGTATCATACTGCCAGTAAAGGTGCCTCTTTGTGTCAGTGGCCGACATATATTGGGAAAATAACTCTTAAATCTTGTATCGAGACAGATACGCTTGTTTTTAGTGTGGCCGCACCAGTTTTTTTATTTATCTGTGGTTCTTTGAGACATTTTTTAGCTGTTACAAAACAATCTTGTAAAGAGAAATTCTCCAGTTCTGTTTTAAGTTTGATTTTAACTAATATTTCACAATTTTATTGCTTTTTTCCCTTCTTTTTAGAGTCATTTTTGCAGTGATATACAGGCTCTGACTACATGCAAAGCTAAGCTAAGCAGCTGCTGGTTGTAGCTTCATATTCTCTTTCGAGAAAAGGAGTGCCTATGGGCCTTATGAAGTGTCTCTTAGCTGAGATTTTGACCCAAATGTCTTCAGCTCACCACACCAGTTACTGTTTACCTCCAGTAGTTTTTTTGTATGATGTGGATACACAAGACTCTGCAGGGTGTTTGCTCACTTCACTGCATCCTGTCCTCCTGCTCAAACAAGCGTTTTACAAGCTCACCTCACCATAATCACAGATCCAAACCATAGCTGATCTGCTCCAGATTTCTGCAGTTTTAACCGTCTTTATATATGTGTATATATATATATATATATATATATATATATATATATAGATAGATAGATATATATATATATATATAGATATCTATAGATAGATAGATAGATAGATAGATATAGATATATATATAGATATATATAGATAGATATATAGATAGATATATATAGATATCTTCAGCATATGGACGTCCACTGCAGGGACACTATCAACCAATTACCTCTTTGTCCTGGGCCACAAGCCAACCACCTCTCTCCTTCCAGCAAATGCCCTCAAGGTTGAAAAACAAAATCACTTCACAGAGACTTTTTTTCTGGGTTTAAACAGAACCAACAGAGATGGCACTGACCCAAAGACTCAGCAGGCCTGCAGGTCTCGACACAGTCCTGCTGCGTCCTGCCCTTCGTCCTCACTTACACCTTGATGAGCATGGCCCTCTGGCCTGCAGCGAGATGAAGCAGCCTGCTGTATTAAATTACTCCGCTAATATAATAAACAGAGTCGTTGTTGTTCTCATTATCACCATTACAGGTTAATTACACTTAGTCATCGGGGACATGAAATCTCCATGCTTGAAAATGTAAATTAAGGGTTTGTTTAGTGAGTCTGACCAAATTAATTAAATCAGTCATCGAACAAAAGCTTTCAAATAGAGACTTTGAAATTTTGAGTTCAACAAAGGGACTTTCTGGTTTTGATAGGCGATTGTCAACAGTTTGTATCTGCATATCAGAGTGAACTGAAGAATTTAAATTCCATTTCACAGCTACTCGTGAGTCAATTTCACACCAAAAGTGCAAATATTTGCTTCACTTTCACATGCAATGACTCAACAGACGTGTGAGGGACATGTAACATGATGCTACGTTAATGCAACATGACGGACAGTTTGACATGTTGTGAAACAAAAACCCTTTTACCCAAAGTTAGATGAAAAGATTGATATCACTTTTCACTGGGGTTGTGTTCTCTGTGTGCGTTTTCCATTTGCTAAAATCCTCCCCTAGAGTAACTTTAAGGCATTACAGCTTAGCAGCGAAGCTACACAGGACAAGGTAAGCCTGCGAGATTCAAATTTCCCCACATGTTGACGCCATTTTGCATGAAGCCATAAGAGTTTGGGTGGTGCTTTGGCTGCCTTCATGTGTTCCTCGGAAATATGGTATTTACGAGTTCCGAGCACGTGAACGGCTCTCCAAAGTCACAATTATGAGTAGGAACTTGGATAATTCTGATGATCACGAGTTGCTGAGTTGTGATCTTTGTGTGACGTTTCACAGTGGAAAGCATGGAAACAGCGTCAACAATTGACTGTAAAAAATTATATATTTCATTATTTTGTTCCTTGTAGGCTAGCTATCATCTATTTTTAGTTGCACATTTATTTTTAGTATCTGCGTCGATTAGCTGCAGCAAGCAAACTTTTAACTATAAAGCAGCCAGGCAAGTATACTAACACTGATAACAACGTTATTCTATAACACGATACGTTATTATTAAGGTATTCATAAAAAATAATAAAGCTGTTTATGACATCTTTGCCCTGCTCTTAAAAAAACTCATGAGGTTTTTACAAACTCACTCTGATTCCTCTGATGTAACAGTGATAAATAATAAAAATCTTTACTTGTTTGCGTCAGCAGAAATGGACATTTGGGGTAAAAAAAAAAGAAGCACAGCAGCATTTGATGTCTTTTTTTTACCAGAAGAGACGCAGTCATGGGACATGAGCTCCAGACGCACAGGAAATGTCAACGGCTCTGCCCCGAGGTCAGAGGCATTTGGAACCTTGATTGGATCTTTTCTCAGATAACCTATGAAACACAATCAGGCACCAGGAGAAGGCCACAGGGGATAATGAAATTATCAGAATAGTGCGCATAAAACACTAGTGGAAAAAAGAGAAGTGATGAAGGTTTACTGAGAACCACATCCGACAGAATATACTGAAAAATGAGAAAGTACTGATCCATCTGTTTCAAGGAGGAAAAAGGAAATACTGTGTGAAATGCAACAGCGGGAACATCAAGTTGCTTGTATTGATGCAGCATGAACCTGCAAATAACAGTTTCTTCATATTCATATTAGTATGACTATATGTCAGGTGGATATGTAACCAGATATTCAGAGCATAGCACAGTGATACTCATCTTATGGCCTGCAGGACAGATCTGGGCCATGATGGGGTGCTGGGTGGCCCAACAACCATTTTCAAGTTCACAATAAAAATAAACTTTGAGTATACATAAAGTGCCAGCGTGCAATAAACACCATCAACACAGAGCTTGTTCATTAACAAAGTGCCAGTGGAGGAACCCCTAAAATCCTAGAAACGTCCTAAAATCCAAGCAAAGTCCTAAAATACTACAAACAATCAAAAATCCAAGAAATGTCCAAAAAATTCAAGAAATGTTCTAAAATCCAAGAAACATCCTGAAATCCTAGAAATGTCCAAAAGTCTGAGAAATGTCCTTAAAATCCTGGAAACGTCCTTAAATCTGAGAAATGCGCAAAATCCTAGAAATGTCCCCAAATCTGAGAAACTTCCTAAAATCCTGAAAATGTCTCAATCCCCTAGAAATGTCCTAAAATCCAAAAAATGTCCTTAAACATCCTTAAGCCCTTGAAATGTACAAACATTCTAGAAACATCTTGAAATCCTAAAAATGTCCTCAAATCCTAGAAATGTCCTAAAATCAGTTAGTTGTAAAATCCTGGAAATGTCCTCAAATCTGAGAAATGTACCAAAATCCTAGAAATGTCCCCAAATGCAAGAAAAATTCTACAATCCTGGAAACATCTGTCGTTGTTTCTTAAGTAGCAATGATGTGTAGACGATGAAGAAACCGCTGCTGACACCGACTTGGTTGCATAAGAATCAATTTATTACAACAAAGTTCAGCATCCACCAGGCACCATGGTCTGCCTGGGAGAGGATTCAGGACCAATGCGAATCTCTCTCTCCTACAGCTCAAGGAAATCTCTTATATAGGTACAAGCATCTACACATTAATCAGTAAACAATTCCTCACCTACTGTGATCAATCACAAAAAACCCCAAGGGGCCGCAGTCCATGTCATTTAAGCCTGGTATCAATATTCTACTCATCTGGCTCCGAGACGTAATCATCCCTAGACCTCTGACCTCAAGATAAGACCCATACAAACAAAGCATAATACACCTCACATCCTAAAATCCGAGAAATGTCCTAAAATCCTAGAAATGTCCTAAAATCCTAGAAATATTCTAAAATACCAGAAATGTCCTAAAATCCTAGAAACATAAATGGGGCTGCTGTGGCTGGCCCCTGATGTGGCCCCCAAAAGGAGCAAGCTGCGTATCCCCAGTATGTTACGGGAAGAATACACAGTAACCGTCCATGCACACACATATTTTTACACCTGCAGAAACACGTGCACCTTCATCAGTGTGAGAGCAAAATGCAAACGGTATTCATGCACCGTGTTAATATATGAACGCTGTGTTCTTCCTGTGCTCTCCGTTTTATGAGGAGACTTCAGAATGCTGCATTTATTAAACAGTAACATTAGTCGCAATCCCAAGAAAAACACTTGGCAGAATAAATTATTATGCTGCCGTCTTTAGTCAATTACAGTAATTATTAACCTCCCTTGGGCCCTGTGAGTAATGTTTGAACTTACCAAGGCTCAAAATATTTAATTATCTCAGGAGGAGACTAATTAGCACTTTATTGCAGGTAGTGAGTCAAAAACAGCCATTATTCAAACAAATAAACATGCAATTTAAATTCTGTTTAAGCGTTGTGTTTCAGCAGAAGGAGAAGTCTTTGTCTTATATATATGGTAATAAATTTAACATTTTCTGAACAGTCTGCCACATTATATCTCACCAGCCTGTTATTTCCTGGAAGGTGCCTTTTTTTGGGAGAAAATGGTTGTTATTGCTGCCAGCTGTTCACAACATGTATCGACAAGGTTACTTGGCACAAGCAGATAAAAGATTTGGCTCTCGATATATCTGTAGATAAATTAGGGCAAGAGATACTATTTCTGAGATTACTGAGGTTTAAGATTCAGCTGCAGCTCTTAACCTCCCAGATATGTTTTATCAATCCCTAATGAATTCCGTTTAACCCTCTGAGGCCCGCATTGACAACAGTTTTTTGTCCTGCATTCGGATGCCTTTTGAAAGCTGTTTAATCTTTTCAGACCTGAGCAGATTGGTTTGTTTTTTTTTCTCAAAAACACAGGAGAAAAGACAGTGAGCAATTTGGTGAGAAATGTCCCTCAAATTGCAAAAATTAGTAAAAGGTGGCAAGAAAATACCTAAAATTAGTTTTTGTTTATTTGTTTTGTAAAAAGAAAAAATCAGAACAAATCCTCCAAACTATATTCAGAATTATTATAAGTATATACTTTAAAATCACATTACAGAAAAAATATGAACATTTAAGCACTGTTTTGGTTCATTTGATGTTTTTTTTTTTTTTTTTTACCCTTTTCTTTTCTTTTGAATTTTAGGTAACTGTTTTACAACTTATTATTTCTTGCCAATTTTGGTGCCATGTCTGGTTAAGTTGCTCATTGCCTTCTCCTCAAGTTTTTGAAAGAAGTCAAACCACTTTGCTTAGGTTTCAAAGGGTTAAAAATACAGAATGTAAATGGTGTTATAGGCTTAGTCGATTGCTTATGATTCAGGGAATCAAAAAAGTAAAATTGCCACTGTGCTGTGGTGCATGACTGAGAATTAGAAAAGGACAAATACGCACAGCTCCGACAGCGAAACATCAGGAGCAGATGAAGTGTGAGGATATACAACATGAATGTATATGTACATGTATATGAAACATGAATGTTCCTGAATATTCCTCAAACCACGTGCATGCAACAATACCAAAAATTCCTGAACGACTAAGGGACCGTACAAAAGTTATTAGGGGAGAAAAAAAAGAAGAGTGTGTAGCAGAGCTAGTGTGGAGGTTCAAAACTACGATGGCCGACAGGAAAATTAGAATAGCCAACATAAATGGACGTATAGATCCAGAGTTTGGTTTGTCTGTTCTGGGCTGCTGTAGAAACAACATGGCAAGCTTTTGGCATGGCATCTGGCTGTCAACTGACCATAACAGCAAATCAAATTCATAAAAACTCAAAGTAAAATCTTAGAAAATAACAATATAATATAACATAATAACAACATAATAATAATTCATTTGAAGAATAAACCAGTACAAGATACAAGGACAGGAGTCAGAACTGATTCAAAAAATGTTAAATCTAAATAAAATAATAATACCAAAAGTAGACCATTACAAAAAGAATAATACATATGAATTAAATTATTGAAAGAACTAAAACTAGAATAAGATAAATAGACCAATAAAATATGATAGCACATGAGGAAAACAAACAAACAAACCAAAAAAAGACCAAATAATCGATAAACCAATAAACCAGGAACATGCCTAAGGTAAAACGAAAATGAAATAAAATAAGATAAAATAGTTGAACCAGACCAATGAAATGCTCAGCTTGAAAAGAGACATCTTTTGACTGTAAAGGGAGTGAAAGTGTGCAGAGTGGCTGAGAGGAGATTCTCCTCCATCAGCGGCTTTTAAGTTGCTGTTATTCTGATAAAGAACACAAGATGGCGGACTCGATACTGCCTTCGGTCACGGCGCTTCAGAGGGCCCAGAGAGGGGAGGCTTTCCTTTTCATTCAACGGCCGTTACATCAGCACCATACTCTGAACTGCATTTATTAGAAAGTGGAGCAGAAAGAGTGAACAAATAATATGAAAACTTTCAGATCCCCCCGGACAGGACCCTTCTCCTGCAGGGCAGAATTTAACATCCAGCTTCATGCCACATTACGTAATACTGGTGCTACTAATGTAAAGCAGTTCGACTCCAGCGGGCAGCAGAGCGGCCTGTGCCAGGTCCCAGTGTGTGTGCGGGGGTGTGTGTGGAGGCGTCTGAAAGGGAGGGGGGTGCCATAAGTTTGTGCGGTGCCATGCGCAATCTATTCCACTCTCCACCCACACAAACTAAACTAACTACTGTAACTAACAAAATGCAGAAGAAAAGCTACTCACGAGTCAACAAAACGTGTGCGGAGACACACAGATTCATGTGGGGTTCTGCACACACACCAGTGTCAGTATGACTTAACCCCACTTGTCCTCCATCCCTGGAAGTTTGACGAGCCCCATCAGACACCAACAGCTAGTCCCGTGTTTTTCTGACAGCCGGGGCCTTCTGTGTTATGACTCCTGCTGCCACATCTGGTGTGTGTGTCAGTGTGTTTACGCGAGTGTGTTTGACGAATTCTGCCACATCTGGGAGGCGGTCCAGCTGTCCTGCTCCTCACACGTCTGGACAGCGTCCTGCAGACACTTAGCTGTCACTCCGGGTTACCTGGAGCCCACCTCACTGTTAGAGACGAGACACTGGCTACATGTGCACCCGTGCCGCCACATCTGTGCTGTGTGTGTGTGTGTGTGTGTGTGTGTGTGTGTGTGTGTGTGTGTGTGTGTGTGTGTGCAAATGAGAATGTGCGTGTGTGTTAGTGCCTGTGTGCGTGTGACACTGGGTACATGCGTGTCCTCGGGGCTGAAGCTCCGGTCTTCACACCTCTCAGTTAAAAACACACCCAGAAAGACACACCAGGCACTGCAGCCAGTCTATCTGGGTCAAAGTCTTCTTCAGAAGAAACACTGTCGAGCTCGCCTGCCCAAAATGCATATTTAAGGAAAATTATATTCAAAACTGACTTATTAAAAGATGTCTAATTATTTTTAGTCACAGAAGTATACAAATCAATCGCCAGAATAAATGTTGGCATTGTTTCTGCAAACTACGGCTATATTACATTTGTACTTTATTATGCAGCGGATAAGATGAAACTTTTCATTTCAACATTGTTGTGGTTAACACATGGTTAGGTTTTGGTAGAAAAACTGCGTGGTTATGGTTAGAAAAGGATCATGTTTTGCCTTTAAATATTTGGCTGTTATGGCACCATCCCTGCACAAAATGCAGGAATGTATCAGTGATAAACAACCACTTTTTGTGGCATTATCTCAGCTAGAAATGCAGTGATCTTTTAGTAAAAAAAACAACCATTGTGTCTGGCACAATCCTTGCTCGAAACTCAGTGATGTCTTGGTTAAAAACAATCGCTTTGTAGGTGAAAAGACAACCACTTTTCATGGCACTGTCCCTGTAGGTGACGAAGTGTCTTGGTAAAAAACAGCTGCTTCATGGCACTATTCCTGCAGGAAATGTAAAAATAGGCAGGTTTCCATTAACCCTCAAATTGCACAATTTGAAATTGTGAATATAAATTTGCCTTATGGAAACATGTTTATTTCGAAAAAAAGCTGTTATTGCATCACATAACTCTGAGAAAGTTTTTAACCCACAATTCCTCTGTGAAATCGTGGACTACATCTCCCAGAAATCCCTCATATGTGGCCGCTCCCACATATAAGGGGCTCGCCTTTCCATCACGGCTCCATAACACGCCTACGTGGCCTCGGATCGTAAATAATGACGGCTAGTGCGGTGGCTGCAATTGAAATAAAGCTGCTGATGTTTTGAACATCCATCAGCAATGTCCCAGTAAAAAAAAAAACAAGCTTTTTGTACCACTATCCGCGGTGGAAAAATCTATAACATGTCACTTAAAGTCACCCACTTTTGGTGGCTAAAAATCAGCTGGAAACGATGACTCATGCAAAAACATCTGGTTTTGTTGTTTGTTGGTCTGAAATGGTGGTCTGTAGGTTTGTAGACCGCTCGCCTAAGTGTCACAAAAGCCACCGTCCCCAGCTCACACACTCACTTTAAATATCCTGCGATGACTTTCACTTATAGCAGCAACCGTTTTAGAGAAAACTGGAGCTACATTTGAACAGGCTGAACCCGCATTCTCCTAATATTTCCCAAAAACACCCTTTCCCTCAAACCGCACAATCTCACAGATGCTGTCGATTCTGGATCTTCTTGTCCCAGAACGCCGGCAGACATATTTCACACTGAGTGAATGATTTAAAGTTTCAAACTCCAGGCATCGCTGTTTTATGGCTGCACCAAACCACCACACCAAACAGCTGATGTCTCGTGCATTGTTTTATTCCCTCTGTATTAGGTATAGATATATGGAATTCATAACTACAATTTAAAAATAGTGAATCTTCTGAGTTTGAAAAAGACACTCACATGTAAAGATGGCAACAGAAGAGGTTATTCATTTTGGGTTGAGTTTCTTTCTATGTGTCCAGGGAAATTAAAATGAGTTGATGGCTCATTAAAATTTGTGAAGGAGGTAAATGCATCATGAAAACCATCAAATGTGCTAATATATGCTGCTATATTTATTTATCAAACTCAAGGGCTGTGTGACAATGATCGAAGAGAGAAGGAGGTCTCAAAAGAGGGAAAGCTGTGTTATTTTTTTTCTTTGTGCTAAAGGAGGGTAGCATTACTATTTTGGGGAAAGCAAACAGAGAGTCTTTATTCTCAGTTCAGATTTAGATTCTTTTTCATTCTGACTTTGTGCCTTAAAGATGCATTTTGAGCCATAACCAGCCAAACTGTTACTAAAACACAGTTTCCACTGAACAAAAACCCACTAACACCCAGTAAAATTTGACTTCAAACGTGCTAAAACCCCTGAAACGTCCTAAAATCCAATAAATGTCGTAAAATCCTAGAAACATACGAAAATCCTATCAAGTCTGAGAAACATCCTAAAATCCTGGAAACATCATAAAATTCTAGAAATGTCTGAAAATCAGTGAAAACGTCTGAAATCCTAGAAACGTAGTAAATTCCTGTCACAGTGGGAAAGGTTACAACTGACAATCACTTCTAGGAAAGATGAGCTCGCAGTTGTCACAAATTTTTTTTTTTATCAGATTGGCCGATCGGAGCAGAAGCCACTGACCTGGATGCAGGTGATAAATACGCTGTTTTTCTGGCGTGATGCGATGGCGTGCGACCACAAGATTCTGTCCGTCTGTCCGAGCAGCACTCGGACATTGTTCCAAATTAGCCTGTATAGCAAATTTGAAAAAGAGACTAAGTTAGCAATTACAAAAAAAGGAACCATTTTCACTGGCCTTTGCTGCTTTGTTCTGTTTGCTCACCTGTTTTCGGCAGATTCATGATGTCCAACTTGACAAACCAGTGAAAAAAATCAAACTGAAGGGCGTATTCATCTACTGCCAATGGGAAAGGATTCTACTTAAGCATGTTTTCCCGAAAAAATGCAAATACGTCAGGTAAATTATAAAGTAAAGTAAATGAATTTGCAAATAAGGAGCACATAAGAAATCACACTGCCTTGGGATGGATAAATGATACATAAATGAATTATTAAAAAAATAAATAAATAAATTACTGATAGAGACCATAGCTGAAATGATTGGTCCGTTAATCTATTAGTCAATATAAGTAATATTCTATTTTTTTAATTTGATTGTTTATCAATAAAAATACATTTTTTATAGCAAAAATGCAATATTGCAAAATATTTGCTGGTATTCTGTCATTATAAACTGAAAATCTTCGGGTTGTGGACCGTTGGTCGGACAGATGGGCTTTTTCTTAATTTTCTGACATTTCTTAAAGCAAAAAAATCATTGATTAGTAAAGACTTAATATCAATACTTTCAGATGAATTCATAATGGGAAATAATCAGCCACAATAGAGATGTGAGGCAGAAATTTGGGGTCAAGATGATTTCTATGGTGACCAAACAAAACAGACTTTAGCACAGTGGTACGTTAGGACATCTGCCTGTTTACTGTGTGTGTGTGTGTGTGTGTGTGAGTGAAAGGGAGCCTCAGAATGTGATAGTACTACTGTACTCCACTATTCAGCGAGCCTGTGTGTAGCTACGTCTCTTTTTCGGTCTTCTTGGCGGAGTGTTTCCACTTCTGTACCTCCAGATCAGTGCAACATGCATCTCTCCCTAAACACTCCACCACTGAAGAATCTCCACTCTAATTAACTGAGATTACAGCAATTAGCAGACCATTAATCACACCCTTATTAGTTTAGCCAGGCAGAGAGAGGGGAAGAGTGAAGAGAGGGATGGAAAAGTGCAATGGGATGGGAAACAGAGGAGGAGGAAGAGATAGAGAGAGGTTCTCCTCTTGGCACTGGAACTGATATCACACTCTCCTGTTTCACATAGTGTGGCTTTAGGAGCCAAACAATGCCTCCCTGATTAACACACGTCTGCGCTGTGTGCTGGTGCTGTGTAAGCGTGGACAACACTCGTGAAGCGTGCAGACACACCTTGGTGCAGATTCTGTGCAGATTTTACATGCAGATTTAGAGACAACTGTGTGTAAATGTGTGTGTGGGTGGTAGAGTGTGAGTTTGGGTTGGCACGAGCACTGGTATGTTAAAGCATCCAACGTGTGTGTGTGTGTGTGTGTGTGTGTGTGTGTGTGTGTGTGTGTGAGAGAGTGAGTGAGTGAGTGAGTGAGTGAGTGAGTGAGTGAGTGAGTGAGTGAGAGAGAGAGAGAGAGAGAGAGAGAGCCAGGGTATGTGTGTGTGTGTGTGCATATGTGTTACAGTGAGAATGTGTGTGTGTGTGTGTGTGTGTGTGTTTTAAGGAAGGCTACATGTCTAAAAATGCTCTGATAACATCTACTATTCTATTTTTTTTTTTTTTTTCCCCCACACACCCCGAAACTCGCCTCCCCTCGTCAGCAAGCGGGGTCAAATGTTATTCCCTCCTCATTGTCACGGTTGCCAATCACCTCACATTCTGTAGCAACTGTTTCCAAGGCAACGGAGAGATCCGGTTGCCAGGCACCGAGAGCAATGCATGTGATTGTTACTTATTTATTTAATTCTATCTTTATCTATTTGTTCATTCTAAATGCGTCCGCACTCGCATTTCACGTGCGCGCGCTCCATGCACCAGAAATGTGCAAACACACAGTTATCTCTCACACTCTCTCTCACATGTTCTTTTTTTTTTTTTGCAAGTGCTCACACGCACACACACACACACACACACACACACACACACACACACACACACACACACACACACACACACACACACACACACACCTTCTCTGACCCTGGCGCTAACTAACTAACCCATCTGCATTTACCACAGGTGTGAAACGTGCGCATTGGATGACAAACAGTGATTATCATAGCAATAAGGATCCTAATCTGAGCTCTGCTCTCCTCCTGGCCTTCTGTTCCCTCCTCTCATCTGCCACGTCTCATAGGAGCTGCACAGTGATAAAGACAGGCCCTAATGAGAGAGCTCTTATTGCACTGTGATTTCCTCCCTCCGTCCCCTCCTCCTCCCCCATCTCCTCTCCATATCCATCCTTCTATACCTGCAGCATCCTCTCTCTCCCTCCATCTCCATCTCCATCCCCATCTATCCATCCCATCCCTGCAGCCACTCCTGCACGCATCAGGCCTTTTGTTTGTCTGGATAAATATCACAGGGGTAATTGTAATGGAGTGACCCATCGAGGGCGGGGGGGGGGGGGTAAAATTACTGCTTTCGACACATCCAAGACGTACTTTTTCATTCAGAGTCTATTGTCTCTGTCTGCTTTGTGGTTATTATAGACAGGAATGGATGGAGGAGGAGGCCAGAGGGTCAGAGCAAAGGAAGGGAGTCTCCAGTTGACCAGGTTGATTCAGGCAGGGGGGGGGGCGCTTTGATGTCGACTTAAGCACAGATGTAACGGCCATGTTTCGCTGCATTCCTGTTGAGAGGCGGGTAGCTATTGTGCAGAAAACACAATGGATTAATCATGTTTATCATCGTCAGCCCATGGGAAGTGAGGAGTGAAGACATATTAGGGATTTGAGCTTTGGGCATGTAAAACCTGAGAAATGTCCGAAAATCTGAGAAACATCCTTAAGTCCCAAAAGCATACCAAAATCCTTACAGCATCTTAAAATCCTAAAAACATCCTTAAATCCTAGCAACATCAAAAAATACAAGAAACGTCCAAACATACTAAAAACATCCTAAAATCCTAGAAATGTCCTCAAATCCGAGAAACATCCTAAAAACTAACAAATGTGCCAAATCCTACAAGCATCCTAAAATCCTAAAAGCATCCTAAAATCCTTGAAATGTCAGAAAATCCTAGAAAGACCCTACAATCTGAGAAATGTCCTAAAATCCTAGAAACATCCAAAAATCCTAGAAATATACTAACTAAATAATTATGTCTGAAAATCCTAAAAACATTCTGAAGTCCTGGAAATGTCTTGATGTCCTTGAAACATCCTAAAATCCTAGAAATGTCCTGGAAACCTAAAAACGTCCTGCAGCTGAATTGTGCATCGCAACAAGATAATATTCCACAAAAACATGCATCAATCCTTCCATCATCTTCAGCTTATCCAGAGTCCCGGGGACAGCAGGGTGAGCAACCAGACGTCCTTTGCCTCTGCAACAATTTGCAGCTCCTCTTGGGGGATCCCGAGGCATTCCCAGGTCATATGAGATATATGATCCCTCCAGCCCGTTCTGGGTCTGCCGCGGGGCAGGCGCCCAGGAGGCATCCTGATCAGATGCCCAAACCACAACATCTTGCCTCTTTTGACACAAAGGACAATAGGCTCTGAGCTCCCTCGGGATGTCTGAGCTCCTCGCTCTGTCTCTGAGGGCCCTGACACACCAAGCTGTTGGTCAGCCATCAGTGACCGTCTTTCGCCCCACTTTTTTGTGGTGTGTCCTGCATGTTGAATTGACGTCAGTGAGAGAAATCACGCTGATTAACAGTTTAGTTTGGCACATTACAATAAAAAAGGGAGTGATGATCGCAAACAAATAGCTTGAAAGTCAAGAAGGAAGGAGATCAAAACAAGCTTGTTACATTAGGTGAGATTATTTTTTAGCCATTGAGCTCTTAAGCAGAATTTTTTGTGTGTTATTGCATGCACATGGCATGAAATTCTATAAACATCCAGAAATCCCAGAATCCTATTTATGTCCTAGAGATGTCTTGAAATCCCAGAAACGTCCTAAAATCTTGAAATGTCCTAAAATCCTAGAAACGTCTTGAAGTCGGTGAAATGTCCTGAAGTGCTAGAAACATCCTAAAGTTAAAGAAACATCCTAAAGTTAAAGACAGTTAAAGTTAACTCGAACAAGTTCGAGAAATGTCCTAAAATTCTAGAAATGTCCTTAAATCAGATAAAATGTCCCAAAATCAGAGAAATTTCACGTAGCTGCAGAACGTATGTGCTCGTTGGCCATCGGCTGTAGTTTATTTGATGCGCTGAAGTGCAGCTTTTGGACAAAGCACAGGCAGCGTGAGGAGACTTAACAGTCTGCTGCTTGTGTCTCATTCTTTTCGGTCACTACTGAGATGGAGAATCAATCAGTAGTAGATGAAGATCTACCACTTCTTCTTTATTACGATAGTCTGTCAAAATGCCTGCAGCACTGCCGACACGCTCTCATTCCACCTCGTCACATGGTGCCGCTCTGTCAGCGACCGTCTACGTTTACTTATGCTGGTCTAGGTCTCCTTCGTCGCAGCTGACGCAGAAGGAGACGCTCCATGACGCCGTAACAATGATGTCAACAAAAACACATGTTGGAATGAAGCAGCACAGTCAGCATGTTTGCACAACAGCTTGTGACAACCAACGCAGACCACCGTGATGGTTGGGATCAGGGAACAACGTCACAGACGGTTAGGTTTAGGCAAAGGAGGCACATGGTAAGATGTAGAAAAAACTCCCACATACATCCACACGGGAAGCAGACTCCGGATTCCTGCATGAAAGTCGGTTGTTAGTGGGACCCATCCACACCGCACGTTTGCGCTCCTTTAATTTCGTGGTTACAGTGGTTGCGTTATTACCAGACACTGTCCTTCAGTGTTTCATGTGCAAGCGACTGGATCTGTCCGGCTCCATTCTAATGTGATGCCACCCGTGCATGTTGCATGTGGACACACCCAATGTCTCCTGGCTGTCCACCAGCGTACATTAACAATGCCATCAATTCTGTACAACCGCATTCTCATCTGACACCATCCAGCTGTGTTCAGGTTGGACGTGGACGGTGGCTTTTGACGTCATGCTCGTACGCTGAGAGCACTGACAGAACATAATATTGACAAGTTTGGGCTGAGAACGGGCTGGTTTGGCTAACGGAGAAAGGACGGGCTGCCGAGTTCACGGCCGTGCAGATCGGTGCTCACGATGCTTCAGACAGACAACAAGGATGCTAGAAAAATAGCTGCTGAACAATGTTAGAAAAACAGTTTCAAAAACACAACCTAGCAGTGAAAAATGACTTCTTTAAAGTGTACCGTTTTACCTGAAACCCAAATAAAATGATTTTTGTACCATATACGGGGTTGCAACACGGTCATGAAAAACCTGAGAATGCCATGGAATTGCTCAGTCTCATTATGGACAATCTCAATCTTTGATGGACATTTTACGTGATGTAACACAACAGCAAATTTATTTTCTGCAGCAGCTGACGTAATGCAACTTTGGGATGCGCTAATCTGTGACTTTTTTTTGAACTATCAGGAAAGTTTCTTAATGTTTTCTCTCTGTGTTCCCTATCTCCCTCCGTGTATGCCAGCTAACTGGAACTGTGCTTGGAAAGAGCATAAATCTGATCTGAAAAATAATGCTGTGACAGTGCAATTTAATGTGTAGGTTCTTGAATTTCAAGAGTTTCCATATGTCCCACGACTATTTTCAAATTGTAATGTATTTTGAGTTCGAGAAATGTTTGTGTTAAACATTGTGAATAATAATGGAAATTTTATCATGGAAAAGTTTAAAAAAAAAATTGAAGACAAAGGCACTTTTTCATTAAAAATGACTCGAGAAGATAATGGTCAAAATTACTGATAGACTATATTCTCTGTAGATAGAATTATTGCCAAATTATTTATTTAATCTATAAAATGGCCATTTTGAAGCCATGGCAGTGTCAAGATGTGAGGTGTTCATGTTATGGTGTCAGCTCCCTGTATACAGCCTCGGCATTAATCAGATATCATAGAAAAAACAAACTAGTGAAGCAGGTAATCAGTGTAGGCAGGGGAATCAATTGGATCTTTAATTGCTGTGTGGAAGAGACAGAAAAACTGAACCCACACACACACACACAGAGACAGAGACAGAGACAGTGGCGCTGATGTGAGTGGAGTCTCTAGGGAGTGGCGTGGAGAATCCTCTTGGCTGGGAATTTCCAGGGTTTAGCACAGAGACACAGTTTCTGTCAAAGGGCCTTTTACATGGATGAGCCCCGGCATCACATTCACCCACTGTGAAATAGTGGGATTTGAATAATCTTATTACATCCCATTACAATAACACTAATATGATCCAATGCCCTGCTAACTATAGCAGAGACAGGGAGCTGACGCTGCTGACCACCCGACAGCGTCGCACAGACGCGTGGCAAATCACAAATATAACAAATATATGATAGTGTTTTTATCCGTGTAGTTTAGGGGAAGTTACAGCTCTCGTAACACTTGATTTGATCCAGACAGGAGTGGAAGATGTTGTCAGATACTCTCTTTTAACCCTTGGGCCTGCTTTAATCTTACAGCTACTTATGCTCGTATCGCTCAAAATGTTCAAAATCAACCCTTAAAAGATATCATACATTATTAATTCTTTAAAATTGTATTTTATTTATTTTCTATGCATGCAGTGCTTTCCATCTGGCCATCAGTGTATAATAACAGTGTCACTAGTTGTGACAGCCGTTCAGCTGCGTTCCAGTTGGATGTGAAGGTGGCTTTTGGCATCACGCTCTTACTGACAGCATTAACAGAGTGGACGTATTTGACAAGTTTGGAGTAAGAACGGGCCTCAGGGAGAAGTTACAGGACTGCAAACAGCCAGCGGCCAGCAGGCAGAAAGAGACCGTGGGGAATAACAGCATGTTTTCTTACATCAAATCTGGTGAATTAAGGATTTATTTCAACCAAGCTGGAGCTAGACATTGTTGGAACAGTGGACTTCCCAGCTAGATTACTGAAAGTCGAGGTGGTTTGGGTGATTTTATTTTGTTTCTGTTGAGTTTGAATCAAGTGTGTTTCATGATGAGTTAACGAGGCAATTAAACCTTGTCAGTCTTCTGTGACAGAGAAAGTGGAATTGAAAAGATGTATAGTTGTATTTCTCTGTTTAATAGGGAAAATAGCTGTGATAGTATTACTTTTCTTAACATTTTGTGGGTTTCTGTTGTCTATTTATTTGTCTGAAGGGCTGAAAGTAAGCAACACAGTCGCCATCAGGTTTTATCCCCGCACACGTGTACCGACATAAGGCAGGTTTGCATTACAGATTTGTGCCAAACTTAAGCATTATTTTTAAAATGTGGATAAAAAACAATTATGAGCTGACTGTGTTTCCTCTGAGTGATGTCATGTGACTTCTCCTCTGGTGATAACATCCCAGTAACCATGGCGACGGATGTTCAAAACATCAGCAGCATTATTTCTATTGCAGCCACCGCACTAGCCGTCATTATTTCCAATCCGAGGCCACGTAGGCATGTTACGGAGCCGTGATGGAAAGGCGAGCCGTGGGAGCGGCCACGTATGAGGGATTTCTGGGAGATGTAGTCCACGATTTCACAGAGGAATTGTGGAACCAAAACTTTCTCAGAGTTATGTGATGCAATAACAGCTCTTGTAGCTCCTGCTGCATCATGAGGGAGCCAGTTCCTACTGACAAGCACATACACAGCGTCATGTGACCTCACAGCGTCATGTGACCTCACAGCGTCATGTGACCTCGCAGCATCATGTGACCTCATAGTATCAGAGCGTTGACGTGTTTTCATTTGGCGTATTTTAAATTTGCACAGTGTGAGGGTTGATGGAAACCCGCCTATCTACTGTATATCACGCTGAAATTTCAGGAGGGTATGAAATATTGTATACTGTCCAAGCCTATGTCAAGTGATATGTATTGTAAAGTGCAGTATTGCCTCTGAAATGTAATGGGTTAGAAGTATAAAGTAGCAGAAAAATACTGGAGTACCTCAGAAAGTGTACTAAAACTTGGATCTTTTCCTCTCGTATTGTCCTTGTCTGCTGCTCCTAGTTTGTCTTATTGTGCCTGTCTGTTATTCTGTCTCATCGTCCCGCCGCCCGTCCTCCAGGCAGTTTGGAGAACAGCTGAGAGTAGACTGAGATTTATCTCTGACTTTCTAAATGCGTTCCTGCCCGTGCCCCTACCTGCCCGCGAGCCCGTCTGCCCGCCAGCCTGTCTGGATATTAGATTTGCTCTTTGACTGTGACCTTATACACGGCGAGCCACAGGAGCTACTGCCACTGCTGGACCTTCTGTCCTGTCGTGCAGAGTCGTGTCTTCCTGCCATCGGGGGCCCCGCCTCCCCCTCCAACACCCCCCTGCCTCCCCACCCATCAACCATGTGCACTTATTGGATTCCCCTCTCCACCACGCGCTCTTATAAGGGCATCTGTCAAGCGGATGAACAATCAGAGCTAAAAAGGTGTGTGATGCACGCTCGGAAGGATCTTACTTCCTGCAGAGGATGCTGAGGTGGAGGACCAACGAGCAGGACGCTCCACACAAGTTTACGTCTGGAGGACGGCGTGCGTTCACATCCAGTCAATGGCGATGGCTTCCGCTCAGCTACGCGTATTCTCAAGCAATAACATCGACATCTGTATTATCAACCCAAGAATACCCGTGGTCGAGACGGGAGCAAACGGTCACACCACATCACTCCCCTCCACCTTCTCTCCTCGCTCGCTCTCTCACCTCCCATCCCCCCTTTTTCTCTGTTTGACGCTGTACAGCAGGAGAGAGCTGGAGGGAAGGGTGGGGATTTCATGAGCTGCTCAAACTGTCCAGGTCCTGCAAGAAAAAAAAAGCTGTTTTTGGGACTGATTCATTGAAAAAATATTGCGATTAATGACTGTTGTTATTACTGATTAATCTGAATGTATTACAGTCCATTAATCAATTCCATTGTCATGAAAAACTGCAACTTCTGAGCACAAGATAACGTCTAAAATCAGTTAACAAAGACGTATGACAAACAGAAGCTGCAAATGGAAAACATTTTGCATTGTTTCACATTTTTTTACAAGGATTAATCAATTACCAGAATAATTGCGAGTATTTTTCTGTCGATCTTAAATGTAGTCTGTAGATGCCACATGGATATACCAAGCTTATATTATGTTTAGGAAAAGTACAATTACTGATAAATACAGAGATATTCATATAGAAAGGGGAATAAATCAATTACGAGGTGGAGTTTTATGTGTCTAAATGGAGGCCGAGTGCTTTGTTCATCTTCCTGGCTAATTTGTGTTAATATCTCTCGTGTTTTAATGGCGTCAACGACCATGAAACTGCTGCTGTTTCCAGCGTCGTAAATATATATCTATATTCTCCGCTCCACTATTTCTGCTGCCAGGCCGACTGTATCTGCCGCCTGAAGTTACTTTATAGAGATAATATGACAAAGAGAAGCAGCAGATGGAAAATGTTTTGCATTTTTACACAGTTTGGCTGGAAAAAGAATTAAAACGATTAATTCATTGATCACAATACTACGATTATTTTTCTGTTGATCGAATAATCGTGTCAGCTGCACAACAAAACATCAACACCTCTCCGCTGTCTGAAGTCTGTAGATGGTACATAGATTAGTCAAAGTTATGTTTTCTTTGGAGAGGAAAACTGGTAAATACTGTAAATTAATCATTGAAAGAGGACTTTTATCCATCTAAGCAGAGGCCGGGTGCTGCGTGCACACAACCTGGCTAACTGGTGTTAATTTCTCTGATGTTGCCACAGTGACTCTGCTGCTGTTTCCAGCATCGTAAATGTTCTCCGCTCCACTATTTCTCCTGCCTCTGTTCTCCGCCAACTGTATCTGCGGTCTGAAGTCACTTTATAAAGATAGTGTCACAAAGACAAGCTGCAAGTGGAAAATTATTTGCTTTTTTGCTAATTTTTTGTTTGGAAAAGGATTTAAAGGATCAATAGATAATCACAACACTTCCGATTCTTTTTCTGTTGATCGACTAATCGTTTCAGCTTCAAGACACAGCGTCACCATTTCGTCATGATATCAAATTTTCTTCAGGAGAGAATAATTACTGATAAATATGGAGCAATTAATCATAAAAAAGATCGTTTGTGAGGTGGAGTTTTATCATCTAAACGCAGTGCTTTGTTCGCCGTTTGGTGAGCTGCAGTTGTTTCCAGCGTTGTAAATATTCTCCGCTCCACTATTTCTCCTGCCACGCCGACTGTATCTGCAGTCTGAAGTCAGTTTAAAAAGATGATATGACAAAGAGCAGTTGCAAATGGAAAATGTTTAACATTTTGGCATATTGTTATTGGAAAAAGGCTTGAAACGATTATTTTTCCGACAGTCGACTAATCGTTTTAGCTCTAGACAAAACATCGCCCCTCTCCACTGTTGAAAGCATGATCTTTAGATGCTGCAAAGATGTGTCAAAGTTATCTTCAGTGGACGAGAAGTGCTGATTAAAAACGGAGCAATTAATCATAAAAAGAGGAGTTTTATTGTCTAAATGGAGTGCTTTGTTCACCGTTCGGTATAGAACAGAAGTCCTGGCTAATTGGTGTTAATATCTCTCGTGTTTTAACGGCGTCGACTACAATGAAACTGCGGTTGTTTCCAGCGTCGTAAATATTCTCCGCTCCACGATTTCTCCTGTATCTGCAGTCAGCAACAGGCAATGAGAGAAAAAAGAAGAGCGGGAATGTGATGGACCGCCGTGCTTACGCGCACAGTCATTTTGTCATCGCACAGCAGGGTGCAATAAAGTTTGGGCTTTCTTTCTCTCAGTTTTTTTTTTCTTTTTCTCTTTTTCCTAAATGCTCAGAACCCCTGACCGAGTGCGAGTGAGGAAGTGGGAGACGTGAGCTTTGCCATCCCCGTCCCCGTGTTTATCAGCGAGCGCCACAGTCGCACGCATACATCTGAGGGAGTGAGGGCTGCCCCCGCAGTGCTGCGAGCTCGAGCCCCCGTGCTGCACACATGAGAGAAATCAGGAGGAAGGGAAGGAGAAGACAGAGCGAGGAAAGATACCGAGGAGGAGGAGGAGGAGAGGCGGAGGAGAAGAGGAGGCATGTGTGTTTTCATGTGTGCGAGAGGAGAAGGCGACATCCGAGGGAGAGGAAGAAAAGGCGGCACAGAAAGAAGGGAAACGTCAGAGAGAAGAGGGAGAGCGTGTGTAATTTCAAGAGAAGAAACGGATAGAGAGAGTGTGAGCGAAGCAGGAGGGAGGAGGGGGGTATCAGCTGGGTTCGGACTGTCATTCTGTGACATGATTGGCTGTGTCAGGAAGAGATAAGCAGCCTTCACATCCCTCTGCCCTCGCATCTTCAAGGCCCCCGAATCAAACGGTGGAGAACACCGCCGCGCTCCTCTGCTCTGAAAAGAGACTACATGAAAGGAGTGATTCCTGCTATTATTCTAAACACCTCTGCATGTGAAATACCACACTTTTTCAAAGCCCATGGATGTGCAGGAAACGGATGAAAAAAAGGCGATAAAGACAGAAAACGACTGGTTTGAAAAGCGCTGGGCTTCTTCACAGGAGGTTGATAGTAGCCTTCGTTGTTGGCGAGGGACGCTACGATCTCAAATCCCTGTGTCTTTACAACTCTTTCTTCCTCTTCCGCCCGCCATAAGCTCTCACATTAGGCCGCATTAGGGAGGGAGACGGAGCGAGGAGAAGCAACTCCCCTTCGTCTCAGCTCCTGCGGGACTTAACATCTCGGCTCTTAACTGTCCCAGTGGCCCGTCCAGCTCCGCTCTCCCCCGACTCAGCCGACCACTTCCCATGTGTCCTCTGCCAGAAATCCCCAAATTAATCCTCCACCCATTACTATAAGCTCTGACACTCTTGTATAGATCTGCGGGATTATAGAATAGGTAGGAATTATAAGGTATTACGAGGAATTAGTTTTTTTAAGTAGCAGCTTAAACCTTCATGTCTGATGACGCAAAAGTCAAAGAAAGGAACTGATACAAGTGGTTTCTTGTGATGAATTCAGATTGCAAACCTTTTAAAGGGATATTTTGCCAATTTTCAATCAGCATTGTATCAAAACAATAGAGAACCCCAGTAATGAGTCCTAAAACCAGGAAATCCGTTTTTTTTCATTTCAGCACCTTCAACTCCCTTGTCTCAAAGTTAGTGGGGTTTTGTGAATGTGTCTTTGGTTTAGAAGCCTTAAATTAGATTTGTTGTAACTAACCTCTAGCCCTAACCCAATATTAACTGAAGAAACTTTCAGGTTTTGTTCTACGATATGAAATATTTTAGTAAATACCCCAGTTGCAAACTTGGAGCATTTATGTGTCTTAAAAAGTCGGTTGCTAAAGTGACAAACTATAGAAATTCTGTGGCTATCGCAATTTTTAAAAAAATCATTTGACAACGCTAGTTTTAATACTGTACTCCATATAACCAACGCCTAGATATCCCTAGATATCATATTTTAGGTCCTCTGGCGATCTTGGCAGCTCTCAGAACTAACTTGTGCCTACAAAACTCCACCGGATGACTCAAAGTGTTTTAATGTTTTAATTAAAACACGTCATCTGGTGGAGTTTCACTGGCTCTCAGCGCTGTTGTTTAAAGCCCCGGCTGTGCTGATCTGCATGTTTGTATCAGCCGCCGCTCACGCCGTCACTGCAGACACCAAGAGTGTCGAAGCAGACTAAGAGACAGACCCACCTCTCTCTCCGTCTCAAAATCTCACCAAACAATAAAACAGGGCAGTGCCGATCAAATCTAAATCGAGTTAATGATACTACACTGTCCTTTTCTCCCCTCAGGAGTTTTTAAAAACGGATTTTAGCGCCTCCTTTCACCGTGATGCCGACATTTGTGAACAGGAGGTGAGTGCTAGGGCTGCAACAGTATGAGATATTCACAGTACGATCCCAAAAAATATCCTGGTGTCGTGGTATCATATAATTTTTATTATTATCTGTTGCAATGACCTTTCAAGGAATAAAAGCAAAAAGTCTTTTTTTGAGGGGGGCGGTAGAACAAACGTTTTCACTCGGGCCGTCAGCAGTTTGACGAGCAATATTTCTTTTTAAAAAATGTGGTTTTATTGTGATTTTTTTTTCCTTTAAATTTCTTGATTTATTGATTTTTTAAAAAATATGGCTTTTTTTTTTTTTGTTTTTTTTTTAATTTTTGGCGATTTTCCCCTTTGAAATTTTAATTTTTAAAAACATATGATGATTTATTTTCTTTAAAACTTTTTGGGCATTTTTGTTTCTCTAGAAAATTTGCCTGTTTTCCCTTCAAAGTTTCTGGTGATTTTAAAAAACTTTTGGATATTTTTCCATGTAAAACTTTTGGCATTTTTTTTTCTCCTTTTTTTTTTTTTGTTGTTGAACAAATGTTTTAATTAGGGCTGTCAGACCTGACGCATCAATTGTGTTGCAATTAAGGTCCGTAATTAATGCATTCATTTTTAAAAATCACTAAAGTGCCAGATGACATTCTATCTTTCAGAAGCTGTACCAGGCTGAGTTTTTAAGCTAGCTAGTTAATTGCAATTTACTATAGAAATTCTGCAATTAAAAAAAAATTTTTTGACAGCCCTAGTTTTAATACTGCAATTTAACCCTTTGAAACAGTAAAAATTTGGCTTGATTTCTTAAAAATAAATGGAAAGAGGGCAATGAGGAACTAATCAAGAAATTAATCGAAAATTTGCAAGAAAATAATTTAGATATAGAATTTATAAAAAAATTACCTGAAATTTAAGAAGGTAAGATGTTTTTTGTTATTTTTTTTCTTCTTTTTAAAATTTTTTTGACAATTTTCAAAAACAAAATTTTTGGCCATTTTGTTGTTGTTCATGCAGAAACCATTTTATAGGTCAGATTCTCCATCTAGCTGCATTTTTTCCAATATCGTACATAAGAAAATGTACATGGAAAGATAATTATATCTAATAATATAATGATATTATTATCATAATATCACAATATACCTTGAAACCCTTAAACTGATGAATCCCCAGTGGTCCCCAAACTGCCTCCTGCACAGTGAAAATTAAGGCCAAAAAAACAAGGATCAAATAGGAAAATTAAGCAGCTCTGATTAAACATAAATCAAGAGTCTGGTACTACATTTCATACTTCCCACCCTAAATGTTTTCAAAAACGTGTTTTAGTTTATCCTTTAACCCTTTAAAACCTGGGCTCGACACCTCTCACAAGTCATTTAACCTTTGAAAACTAAGCTAATTGGTTTGGTTTCTTTAAAAAACATTAGAAGAAAAATGTACTGACCTATTTGACAAGAAATGCTACATATATTGCCAAATTATTTATTTATTTTTTAAAGGTGAAAATAATTTTGAAATTGTCAAAGAAAAAAATAAGTAAAAAGGAAATAAAATTTATAAAAAATGGGGAGGATGTCCAGAAAACTACATTCAATTATTATAATTATATATTTGAATTATGTCAAAAACATATATTATTATTATTTTTTATTTTATTAATTTTTTTTTATTTCTATTTGGGACCCTTTCTTGTTTATTTTGGTTTTTTACATTTCTTTTTTTCAGGTAATTTTCTTTACTAATTTTCTTTTCTATTAAACTTTTATTAATATTTTGATGTTTTTTGGGCCATGTGTTGTTTAGCTGCTCATTGCCTTCTCCCCATGTTTTTGAAAGAGATGAAAAAAAATTGCCAAGGTTTCAAAGCATTAACTGTAATATGGTCAGAAAGGTGTGTTGAACGGATCACACGATAACGTCCCCCACCAGCGGGAGCCTTTATTGGTCAGATGCATTTTGGTAGTTTTTTCTCTGTTTTCTGTGGTCATGTAGGCACCATTTTCAAAAATATTTGCATCTGTCTATTGCAGAGATGCACTAGTTTTATGTGAAGACTCTCTTTATATGTGAAATGCTTCTTTAAGCTCGGACCCACACGTTGAGGATTGATTGTGCAGATCTGAGAGGGAGCGTTGTAACGTTCAGACCTTGTGAGGATACAACACAAAAACAGACAGACTGTCTGCAAGGCTGTGCAGGCATCACCGGCAATCTCTGGTGTGCTCCCAAACAGCTCCCCACTATGCGCCGCATCAATTATTCAACATATTTATCTATGCAATTTGACGGCCTCTCCCCTCTAAAGCTCTGAACAAATTGCGGAAGCAGCTAATATCGCTTCTGGGTCTGTGGCTCAAATCACGGCGGCGGCGAGCCCCAGAGGCTGAGCACAAGAGGCTGTAAACAATCACTTGACACTTAGCACTTATATTTTTTGATCTGTCGGGCTAAATGCAGGCGGTGAACTCCTGCACACCTCCGCTCGCAGCCACGCACGCTGTAAGCTTCTTTTATAAACAGCGGCATGAGAGAGACCTGTGGAGCAAAACCAACAAGCATCCCTTCCCCCGCTTTGGTGTAGATGCACAAATGCAGCACCCCCATTTCTTCCTTTCTCTTCCTCTCCACCAAACCGGCATTTAGCATGACACACGCCGAGGAGCCAGGGTAGCCAATTATCAAACAGATGTCAATGTATGCGTTACAATACTAAGGGGAGCCCAATTACCACACAGATGTTTTGTTTTTCCTCCTCTCACTCCTTGCTTTTTTTTCTCTTTTTTACCCAGCATCCTCTCTGCTCAAGGCCCTCTGAGGATGGCCCAGTCCCTCCCCCGCACCACCCGAAAAAACACCCTCCACCAGTCACACTAACAGAGATGCACACACACACACACGCACACAGAAAGCCTTTAGCGAGCCAAATGGAGAGCATGTGGATGTCAGTCAACAGAAAGGAGAGGCGGGGGACGACGGGGGAGGGAGCCGGGTGTTTCTAGGATCTGAGGATGTTGAAGAAAAACATTTACATATATTTTTTTATGGCAACAGGTTTGGGAAGCATGATGTCTTTAAAAAACTTTTTAATGTTTTTTTTGTCTTTTAAAATTTTGGTAATTTTTCTTTAAAATGTTTGATGATTTTTGAAAATATTGATTTTTTTTCTTTTAAAATTTTGGATGATTTTTTGCTTTGGATTTTTTAAAAATGTAATGTTTTTTCATTAAACATATTTAGAAATACATTTTTCTTTTCAAATTGTTGTTGATATTTCAACTTCAATTTCAATTTCCTTTTTTCAAAAACTTATAGGGATTTTTTTTGTCTTTAAAAAATTTGGGGGTGTTTTTTCTCTAAAATGTTTTGCCTCAATTTTCCTTTAAAATTTTTGCTGATTTTTAAAAATTTGTTGGTGATTTTTCAAGAAAACATGTCTTCCAATCTCAAGGGGGCACCAAAATAAAAACTGCCAAAATTAGAATGGCCAAAAATACACCATATATTATAGCCAGAAACTGTAAAAACAGAAGTTATCATTGGATTTTCAAATATACGACGGTCTATTCTTGTTTTAGAAAATATATACATATTTAGATCTGGGGCTATTTATAAAACATTCAGGGCTCAAGCCTCAGACGCCCAGGCCTAATGACACCACCGGGAGGGAGTGGTGTGTGTGCATTTGTGTGCATTTGTGTGTGTGTGTGTGTGTGTGTGTGTGTGTGTGTGTGTGTGTGTGTGTGTGTGTGTGTGTGTGCGTGCGTGCACTGGTGTAGCAGGCGGAGGAGTATAGGGCCGTGGATCAGAACCAAGGACAGCTCCCAGTGGAGAGATATGTGCTGCTTTGCTGCGTTACTAAATGGAAGTCTCCCCTGTGCACATAAAGTACACGCTTATTGCGCAAAAGCACATACACACAACTAAATGTGCGTGTACACAAACATGCATACACATTTGCATCGTGCACACACTGGATCCTTGTCCAAACTGCAATTTAGTAATCAACTGTTCGCTCATTCCCCCTCTTCATCCATCTCCCCTAATGGATTCCCAAGGCTTCCTCTCTTCTCTTTTCCCTCCTTGCAGCGGCGGCAGTGGGAGGGTTAGAGAGCCTAAAAGACGGAGAGCCAGCTCCGGCACATGAAACTGAGGAGATGGAACTTTATGTCTCTCTCTGCTGCTTGATCAATAGGAATTTAATGGACAAGGATTGAGTTCAGGGAGTTCATGCTTGCCAACGTGCCTGAGGGGCTGAGCACATGCACGCTGAGAGGCAGGCGGGGAGGCACACAAACACCAACTGACTGGAGCGTGCGTCAGTTGGGTGTGCGTGTGCGCGCGCGCGCGCGCACACACGCACACGCACACGCACACGCACACGCACACGCACACGCACACGCACACGCACACACACACACACACACACACACACACACACACCACCACAAAGCTGGCCAAAAGCTGTAAATTCAATTGATTTGGGCAGCTTTGATACACACTGAAAATTCACTGATTATTGAATGAGACACACCAGGGGAGGGGAGGGGCGGGGGGTCTATAGGAGAAAGCCTGAATATTTCATTGAAGTGGGCTGAAGGCAATCAATTGAAGAGGCCATCACATTATGGTGTCAGAGTGGCCGTGCAAAATGCGGAGTTTAAGTGCGTTGTTTAGCCAGCACGGACACAAAACTTACAAAGATCGCTGTGGAGAATAAAGGAGAATGTGGGATAAAGGCCTGAGATCAGGGATATTGAATTTTTTTGCTGATGAACCGATATTAAAACAATTCATCTGTCCGAAAACCAATACCTTATACATCCACTATCCACTGGAGACATAAAATACAATGCTTTTAATCATATGTAATATTCATTAATTAAATAAGAAAAATACTTTGAGGTTGATGTTTTCTACACTTCACTTTGTCCATAAAAAAAAATATATATATATATATATATATATTTCTGCTATATTTGCAGAAATCAGCATGTTTTCCTGATTCTGATCAAAATAATACACAACTACAATACTGATTAATTTTGGGAATCATCTGAAGCACAATTAAAAGCCATCTCTTGGCTTTTTTGTAGGATGCACGGTATTGGATTTTGTCCATATTTGATATGCTGATATAAAACAACTCATCTGGCTGAATGGCGATACAGATATAAGCACCTTTTCCTAATTTCTGTGATCATCAAGTCTCTCCTGTAGTGGAATTAACATCATATTATTCTTACTCTTATCGCGATGGCCCACCAGCAGATGGAGACATGAAATACAATGCTTTTTAATGTATATAATATTCATTCATTGTGCAAAAATAAGAAAATATTTCAGCTTGATGTCTTCTACATGTTCACTTTGTCAATAAAACAGAAAATACTGGTTTGTCATATTAGCAGAAATCAGCATATTGGTTGATTCGGATATTTCATTTTGAAGCCAACATCTGACGATAACATACGTTACGGTACGATACGATTCAGGTAACATTCATTCATTGTGCAAAATAAGAAAAATACTGTCATTTAGGGCTGATTTCTTTATGTACATGTTCACTTTGTCACCCCCCCACCCCCAAAAAAAAACCAACAACAATCATTGTTTTTTATGTCTCCATCTGCTGGTGGAATCATGATATAAAATATAAATATTATATAAAATAGAGTATAAAAAATATATCTATCCACTTTATTTCCCCACTTAATTTTAGGGATCATCAAGTCTCCTCTGTGGTGGAAATAACATTATATTATGCTTACTGTGATGGCACACCTGCAGATGGAGACATAGAACATAATGCTTTTCAGTGTATGTAAAATTCAATCGTGCAAAAAAATGAGAAAAACTTCAACATAGGGTTGAAGTTTTGTACATGTTTACTTTGTCAATTAAAAAAACAAATGATGCATGATAACATCGTCTTGCCATAGATATTGGCTTTAAAATGAAATATCGGAATCGTCCATCATGTCTGCACTCCGTGTTTATTTTGTCTGTATTGCTACATGTTCTGTGTAGCTTAGTTAAAGCAAATTTTGACTGTAGGAGACAAAAAAGACAATAAAATAAAGGCAAAATGAAACAAATAAGAACTATAGTGATAAGGATTCTCCTTCCATATGCCGAGATGTACAGTATATAAACGGTGACACATGCCACCATCTACAGTACTGCCTCAGTTTGAAAGTACAATATGACGACTCTTCCACCGTTTGTTGTTGTGTCAAACATTTGACTCTGCCCTCTATTGGCTTAAAATGAAATACAGGTATCAGCTAACATGCTGATTTATGCCAGTATTCAGGGCCCCCACACCTTTTCATGGACAACATTTCAAAACTGTTTCATGACTTTTCAAGGATCAATAAAAATAATAATGAGAATTAAAAAATAAAAATAAAATAAATGAACTTACATTTTTCTTACACTTGCCTGACCTTTAAAAAAATAAACAGAAAAACCCATATTCGATTCAAACTCTATTCAAACATATTTTCAGATCGTTGACATATGTGGAGGGAAACCGTGAACATGAGGAGAAAATGAAAAAAAGTGCTTGTGATGGTAAACAAAACACATCGCCGCATATTAGAGCAACATTACATCGACAGCTGAGGGCAATAAATTTGTTGTTGATCTGCAATATGTGGAAGATTAAATACATTTCCAAAACCATCAGTGATTTAGATTAATTCCGAATGCAATTAATTTAATTGCTTTTACATGACTATTATATGTATATATCAATATATATAACACAAACCCTAAGTATAAGTATTTTTCTTATTTTGCACAGTGAATGAATGTTAAAATTAAAACTATGCATAATAAGATGTTAATTCCACTACAGAAGAGACATGGTGACCATTAAAATTAGGTGTGGAAATAAAGTTGATATATCGATATTGGTATAGGTTATTGGCCAAATGAGTTGTCATATATCGGCATATTGGCTATCGGCCAAAAAAAATCCAATATATCAGTTTGTGATTTTGGCATAAGTCAGATTGTTGGCTGATTCCAATATTTCATTTTAAAGCATTTTAAATCTGCTGCTAGCCACGAAATGCCGATATTATTGTGCGTTCATGGTAAGAAGCCTATTTGGTGATGTTACGTCTCAGGGATGCACGGTAACATCGGCATGTTATCCGTATCGGGAGATATTGACTTTAAAATGAAATATTGGAATCTGCCGACATATTGATTTCTGCGGATACAACGTGAATTTTTGGATTATTTGAGACACAAAAATAAAAAAAATGAAGACTTTTTAAAGTGTTTTTGAGATCAGAAAGGCAGATACAGTCTGCAGTAACGCAGACGAGAAGTCAAATGTAAGCAACAAGCGAAGTCACGTCCAACTCTTTTATCCAGTCTGGCGGAGATAAATAAATCATCATTTTAATAAAGAGCTCTGGAGCAAGTTGGAAAAGACGGATTGCATGAATAAAAAGCGAATAAAGACTGTGATATAGAGCGCTCCCCCTCCTCCTCTCCTCCTCCGCCCCGTCGCTTCCACACACAGCTCCTCTATACGGCGGTCAAACATTTGCACCTGACAAAACTGACAGCTTTCCATAGAGCTCTGGAGCCATATTGGCCACACGTTTCTGCGCATTAATGCTATTACACAGCGGTTACCGGAGAATAACGGCAGCGGCAGCGTCTCGGGAGGATTTCCATACTCACCCCATTGTTGGAAGTCTGTCAATTCCTCCTCAAGTCGACGATATTGGCAATATGTGGAAATCACAGTGAAACAGGGGAAACGCCCCCCTCTCTAACTCTCTCTCTCCCTTTTTCCTCCCTCCATCTCCATCCCCTCCCAGAGAAAAAGAAAGCAAGAAAGCCTCTCCGCCTGAAGAAAAAGGAAGGTAAAGGAGGAGAAGAAAAAGATCCGAGACTCTCTACACCCTTTATCCTCCCTTTAGATCCTGGAGTCTGTGGCTCTGCTCCTGCCCTCCTCTCTCCTCCTCTCCTCCTCTCCTCCTCTCTCCCTCCATCCTGTCCTCCCATTGTTGCGAATCAAGCGTGGTCAAAGGGGCGCGGCGGCAACGATTCACAGAGAGGCGACAGATTCACGCTGCTGCTGCTGATCAGGAGGCTCTAACAGCTCACACACGAGGGGATTTATCAGCTGCAACTATCAGAATATTACCAAGATGATCATAAAAGCCCGCAAAATAACATTTTCTTTTGGTCACCGGCCTCTCCTTTGTCTCCAAGTCTTTATTCAGGGTTTCCACAGTCATGGAAAACCTTGGAAAAGTCATGGAATTGCATAATCACATATTTCAGGCCTGGAAAAGTCATGGAACAGGTAAAAAATCAATGCGAGTTTTGGAAAAAACAGGGAAATTTGTTGTGTGTACTAAATTTAATTACATAAATGTAACATAACAGTGAATTTATTTTCTGTAGCTGACGATGTAATATAGCTTAAATATGCGTTGACGTGCGACTTTTTAATTATGTTTTATTACGTTTTTTTAAAAATTTTTTTTAAAGAAAACCATTGGTTTGAAAGGCATGTTTTCTTTCGGACACATTGGCTTCTTCGTTTGTTTGACGTTTTTTTTGTTGTTGTTTTTTGCATTTTTTATAGAAAACTTTAAAATTTTTGCTAACTTTTATAGAAAAAATAAAAAGAAACGGTGATTTTATTTTATTTTTCTTAAGTTTTTGTTAGAGAAAAGCTTGGGCTTAAAAGGCATGTTTTCTTTTTTCGTTTTTTTTTTTTTTAAAAAAACACACCACTTATCAAAGCTAGACATGGTAAAACCAGAAATGATTGTTGGATTTCCTAATTTCCAACAGCCCTTGAACATATCACTAGGGAAACCTTCATATTTGATCAACCCTGGGTGAGTGGGGCAAGCAAAAAACAGTAATTTGTGTCCTCTAAAAATCATGGAAATGCTTGGAAATTTTGTCCATGAAAATGTGTGGGAACCCTGTTAATTCTATTAATGCGCACATTAAACAATAGTCTCTAACTAAAAGCTTGGAAATTATTCAAATGTAACCTTCACCAAAGTGTTGAGATGATAAACCTGCACACCGGGAGACACTCATTAGGCGGTGGCAGGCTGCCTGGAGAGCTCTGCTTTGGAGCCGTTTGCCCTGAACATGACCGCGTTGCGCGTTAGGCTAATTAACTTTTCAAAATTACAGATGGTCCCGCATTTAAATTCTGGGGCGGAATGATCGACATTTTCTGTTATTAATTCCCTGCCCCCCTTTGCTACAAAATCATCATTGTGCATAAAATTAAGGCCTCGGAGCTCCTTCTCTTCAAAATGGTCTTTTTCTGTCTGCAGCGCATAATGGGAGCTGATGGACAGACGGTTAAGTGCATTACTGCCTGATGCACAAGGAAAGGAAGTCTCACCAATTCATTCAAGAGCACAATCTGTGTGGATAGTGTGGCCCCGTGCAGCTCCCTGACAGCAACTTCTCAGTGACTGGCTCTATATCCATCCTAATCCAATCCCATGGGATTTCCAGCCGTTGAGTTTCCACGGCGAAGAGGACTGGCAGCTTCAGCGGGATCTCTGCTTCCCAAATCTCCCCAAACCTCGCCTTATCCGCCCGGGGATTACACAGCTCAGCTCCCCGGGTAGCACTGGAAGTATAGTGTACTCCGGGAGTCGGGGAGACTGGGGACGGCTGCAACAGCTCTTAAAGAAACATTTCACTGACGGAGAGACAGCCTTTTATAATCAAACAAGCATGCTTCTGCAGTAGAAAGATGCAAATACTTCTGAAACTGGTGCACCATGACCAGAGAAAACAGAGAAAAAGGATGCTTTTAGCCCAAGAGGTAGAAAACCTACAACTACCAGAATGCACTGCGCCACACCAGACCAATACACGCTAAGGCTGGTCAGTGATGTAATGCAAACTTGTACGTGTGAGACAATGGCGGCTGATTGGTTGTAAATGGATGTAAAAGAAACCAAAACTACAAGAATTCAAAACAGAATATCTAAAACATTATACGGCCTGAAAGATGGCAAAGCTGAGAAAATGCTGGACATTTGTAAAACTTTAAATATTTTGTTTGATACTTTGGTTCTATAGCTCTTCTGAATATATGTATATAGTTGCATATAGTTTGTCCTGCATGGGTTTTGTCTTTTGTTTTTCTTATGTCTATTTTTAAAGTGAGCCATGTCTGAAATTACTGAAAAAACGAATGAAAAGAAAAAAAAACAGTGGCCGATTGGCAAAAAACAATCTCGTTGTTTTACTGTTCTTGCTTCGTTTTTGTTTTCACTGCGCAGGAAGCAGTATGCTGACCACTTCCGGCTCACAAACTTTCGCTATTATGGCAAAACAGGGCACTAAAATGTGTTTTGAAGAACATTTTAGGAGAGAAATAGTCAAGGCAGCAACATAATGTTAATTTATATTAAATCAGCAATGCCTAGTTTTACAATTTGATCTTGAATTTGACGATTTGATTTGATTTTGGTCTGAGTTAAAGAGGGAAAGAGCGGGGCGGCTAAGTCTCTTGATCTGCCTCTATAGTTACTCTTTCTAGGCCAGTTTCCATTAACCCAAAAATTGCGCAACTGAATATAACAACTGATATACAATATTTCAAATGGAAATGTGTCAGTTTAGAAAAAAAAATCCCATTTATTGCAAAATTGTTTTTACACTCACATGAGGTGGTATTTCAGGTGATTCGAAAAATCCATATTTTGCAGAACTGGAGTTGAAACCCTTTTTAGCCTTTTCAAGGTGACGCTATGAGGTCACATGACGCTGTGAGGTCACATGACGCTGTGAGGTCACATGATGCTGTGTCTATGTGCTTGTCAGTAGGAACTGGCTCCCTCATGATGCAGCAGGAGCTACAAGAGCTGTTATTGCATCACATAACTCTGAGAAAGTTTTTAACCTAAAATTCCTCTGTGAAATCGTGGACTACATCTCCCAGAAATCCCTCATACGTGGCCCCTCCCACATATAAGGGGCTCACCTTTCCATCACAGCTCCATAACAGGCCTACGTGGCCTCGGATTGGAAATAATGACGGCTAGTGCGGTGGCTGCAATAGAAATAACGCTGCTGATGTTTTGAACATCCGTCGTCATGGTTACTGGGAATGTTTCAAGAAAATAAAATGAAAATTTGTAAAAACACGTAATTATGATCATCATAAAAATAGTTTTCTTGCAATTTGTGGAACATTTCTTACAAAGTTGCTCATTGCCATTTTTCCCTGCATGAAAGTACACTAATTTGCTCAGAATTGAAAGGTTCAAATTCTTTTTAGAAGCGTCTGAAAACAGCACAAGAAAAACAACGTTGATGCTTCAAAGGGTTAATACATACAAATTTGGCTCATGTAGTCCAAATAGTCTCTAAGTATCTGTGAGAAGCACTTAAAGTGTTCATACGGTCCCCAGTCTCCCCTCTAGAAGGTAGCGGTGGTGTTGCTCCATCGTTGCATAATAGCGAGTATAGCTGACGAGGTGGGCATACTGTGGGACTGCGCCACCATTCATCATGGCTTTATTATTTGTCAAAGAGTATCAGGATGCAGGGTTTTACTGGGCCGACTCTGAGGACGGATTGACTTTATATCTTAGAGGGACTGGGCGGAAAGAGCGTGCATGTACACACATATACACACACACACACACACACACACACACACATATACACACACACACACACACACACACACACGGTATCTGACCATCTATCACTCTGCGGCTGATACAGCTGTACTGTAGTATTACATAATACTGCTGCATGCTGCCCATCAATCACTCGACGGTTCGATTTTGCATCACGTGCTGCATGCGTGCACCATGTGGACAAGCTCACTGTTTCAGGAATATTCTGTCAACTGTGGGCGTGATCTCTGAGAAAAAAAAAAAAAGCACCCCAGCACCGAGGTCACTTTTGAAGCCAGGATGACCCCACATCCGAAGCATCAGAGCGCAGACAGGGTGGTTGTAAAGTCCTGCGCCCGTCCTGTTTCCTGGGCTCTTTGCTTCTCTAATTTCTTCTCTGTGTCTCTCCCCCTCTTTTGCAGTCTGCTCAGATCCCTGTAGTATGAGCACATTTCTCATTCCCTCTCCTTCTCTCCCTCGCCCTCGCTCCCTCAAGATTGCTGCTTTATTAAACAGACTCTCCCTATCTTTCATTTGCCACTCTCCCCACCGTGCTCCCCGCTCTCTCTCTGTTTTTTTATTTATTCTTCTTTTGCCCCCCCCTCAACACATCACACTGGCTTTGCATACGTCAATGCATCGCTCGCCTTCTGTATACACTCTCAGCTCCTCATTTCTCTCCTCTATATGTTCTCTCCTCGCCCTCCCTTTGTTCGCCTTCTAGTTGCTGTGTGCTCCCTCCATCTCTTTCAGACCCAGGGCAGCTATATTTAGCGGCAGGTTAACTGCTCCTGTCAAAGGTCTGATTTGTATTCTCTGCATGCGAGTCTGACTCGGGCCTTGCAGCAACACAAACAAAAGGCCCTAGTTTGAATATGCACTGAGCCCACTGGCTCAGGAATCAAAGCCCTCTCTCTGCCCCGCTGCCAGTGGCGCCACCTGCTATGGAAAGGGAGGAGGGCGGGAGAGGAGGAGGTGGCGGTGGGGATGGAGGAGGGTTGGTGGGTTCACGGGACTCAAAGTCAAGCTCGATTCAATCCAAACGCACACATTTACACACACATTCATGCAGGGAGGAGCACCCCGGCTCAATGGGCCCACTTCACCGTGTTGCACCACACGCTCTGAATGTGCAAAGAAAGAGGCGAAGATGGAGCGGGTCGTGGCCCCGTACCGCTCCGCTCTGGAAGACAACAATACGTGAAGGCAGCAGGGAGGGACAGGACAGGAGAGCAGAAAAGGAGCCCTCGCACAGGAATTGAGGATAGAAATCCCCCCTTTCCTCAAAGTCCGCCCCAGGCCCAAAGTGACAGGGGAGATTAAAGTGAAAGGCACATACATTACACGCCACTGTACGTGTAAGGACACGTGGGGAGTCGCTGGTGCCGAGTCGAGGGAGAGGTGTGATGCACCCCGCTGCTTTGCCCTCGCCTCCGCTGCCTGGTCTCATCTGGTCCGGCAGCAGGCTGAGGGTGACAGCCTGAAATGGCACCCTGCTACATCAAGACATACAGTTGTCGTGACCGGAGGCTCTGAGCGCCGCGTAGCAAACACACACACCGAAGAACGCCAGACTTAAGTGACCGTCCGCCATTTACTGTTTTCTACGCCTGTCCAGCTTCCCGTTCATACACGGCACAAATATCCCAACGCCGACCTTTTCAAGAAGGTGTACGAAGGAACAAACAAGGGAGGCCGAGTCTGCACAGTCACACAACGCCACCACCGGTGAAAAACTCTGACAAATACAGGCACACGTGACAGCCGATAACCAACACACACGTTAATCGGAGTATGCACTAAAATTCACACACAGCAGTAGGAGACGGTTTACACAAAAACGTACAGATGACACAAACGTCCAGTCAAAAACCAAAACACAACCTGCTGCAAGTCTTAATCATCTTCATCGTGATTGGTTAGGGTCAGGGAACAAAGCTGAATCGTGATGGGTTAGGGTCAGGGAACAAAGCTGAATCGTGATGGGTTAGGGTCAGGGAACAAAGCTGAATTGTGATGGGTTAGGGTCAGGGAACAAAGCTGAATTGTGATGGGTCAAGATTTCAGTCAGAATTTTAACCCTTAAATGCCAGTTTTCTTCTAGATTAAATAAAAATACAGTCTTGCCAAAATGTATGCCATGTACATGAACACAGTCAAAAGTATATATGTGTGTGTGTGTGTGTGTGTGTGTAAATAAAGGGCATAAATGTGCAATCAGGAGGGTTAAAGTATTCAGTCCGTCAGAGTGGGTGATGGATGGGTCATACGGTTTAGCCTTTTAATAATAAAAAATATTCTATCAAACTCCAAAAGTTAGCTGGTCTGTGGCCCCCCCGACCCCTCCAGCTTACGCGGCCTAATAAACTGTGATACCACACAGCGGAGAAGGCAGTCGTGGACAAGGTTATTTTAACTTAACCTGTGGCCTTAAAAAATAATGAATCATGAGATGCTTCTTTGAAAAAATGCTCTGTTTACTAAAGAAGTAGTTAGCTGGAAAAACTAATGACTGCAGCTCTAAACGTATCAGATAAACAGTTTTAACCATGCCTCACATGGAGTCTTTATTTACAATTCTTGACATACAGCGAGTAAACTTAAACACAATTAATTAAGAAAACCATGAGAGCACAAAAAGCTGAAACCTGACTTCAGATGGAATTACCCCAAAATTAGTAAGAAAATAGAAGAAAGTATAAGAAAATGACAGAAAATTAGTTTTATATATATATAAATGGCCTAAAATTTTTGAAAAATAATTTAAAATTTTAAATATCTGATAATTATAATTATAAAAACAGCTCTCTTAAAAATAATTCTCAAAATCTACTATTTTCTTGCAAATTATAACAATCAGCTTAAATGTTTAGGCCCAGTTATGAGTAAAATTTAAGAGCTAGTGTGGTAAAATTACCTGGTTAAAAGAAAAAAAACAAACAAGTTTAAACATAATTCATTATCAGAGCTTAAATTAAATTAAGCAGAGGAACCAAATAATCCAAGTTCTCGTCTCATCCGCTCAATACGCAAACAAAGGCAATGCATTGCAAAAAGGAAAAAGTCATAAACGAATTCAAACTCACCGCATGTAGGATTGACGGTGACAGAAAATCCGTCCCTGTCTTGATGTCTTGCTCCTCGTGTCCTCCATACACTCACTCGTCTCCTGCTGGCTGCAGTCCGGCAGACAACCTCCACAAAAACGAGCCAAATGTAGTTTTTCCTCCTCAGCAGCAGCGCCGCCCCAGCCTCTCTCCTCTGTGTCTCTCTTCTGTCTGTCTCCTCTGTGTCTCTTCTGTCTGTCTCCTCTGTGTCTCTCCTGTCTGTCTCCTCCGTGTCTCTCTTCTGTCTGTCTCCTCCGTGTCTCTCTTCTGTCTGTCTCCTCTGTCTGTCTCCTCTGTGTCTCTTCTGTCTGTCTCCTCTGTGTCTCTCCTCCGTCTGTCCTCATAAACAAACACACATTTCCCTCCAAACATTTCCCCCCAAACATTTCCCCTGCCCTTTGTTCCTCCAGGCCACGCCCCCTTCACCTGTGTGGAGAGGCTCACCTGACGCAGCTGTCACAGCTGATCCGAGTTAACCCTCCTCCCCCTCCTCCTCCTCCTCCTACTCCTCCTCCTCATGTTAACTTTTAAACACAGAAACATGATCTTTAGTTCCATTAATATCAAGTTTTTTTGCTCTTACAGATCATCATTACAATTTACTCGTTTTCAAATTAAAAATATTTTCAAACTTTTTTTTCTCTACACCTGTTTGTTTCAACACGTTTTTATTTTTTAAATATTTTCTGTTACGGTGACATGTTGCTAAATTCAAACATCACATCTCTTCAACCTTTGAAATATGAGAAAATTGGTACAATATTTTTCAAAAACAGAAAAAGTCAATGAGAAACTTGTTTACAAATTGCAGGAAATAAGCAGATTTAGAAAATTATTTTTCAAAAAGTTAGGGAAAAATTAAAACAAAACAGCTAAGGAAAAACTATATTTATAATTATCATGATAAACATATTTTAAAAAATGTTTCAGAATTATTATACATTTTCAAACAGTTTTTTCCCATGTCATTTCCTTTGTGTTTGTTTTTTTACTTTTAAATTTATTTATTTATCTGTTTTACTAATTTCCAAGTCATTCTCTTGTACTTTTTTTTACTAATTTCTTGCTAATTTGGGGTAATTTCTTCTTTCATTATTCACGGCCCTCTTCATGTTTTTGAAAGAAATCAAGATCATTTGCTCGTGTTTCAAAGGGTTTAAAATATTTTTCCTATGGTTTTATTTAACTTTGAAACAGGTCAGAGGAACCTTTGTATAACACCCTCTGACCATATTATCCATAAATTAAAACAGTCGGTTCACTTTAATTTCAGTCATGAAAAACCTGATTTAAAAACTCTCACTTTTGCCATTTTCCTTCATCAGAGCACGTTTACAGCAGGGATCACAAACCTTCACAAATATCACATTTAGTGAATCTGGGCAGTCATACAGAGTGTATTAACGCTGCATTTATGTGGCGTCAGAAGGTCGAATAGTTTCTGAGTTTTGAAATCGTTCTCCTGATTCATTGTGTTCATGAGCTTTAAAGTGGGAACAACATGAAGCTACAGAGATTTTTACATTTTAATGCAGAGAGCATTTAAATAAGAGGTTGATAGCTATTTCCAATTTGTTTATATATATTTATATATTATTTTATGTTTTATATATATTATCCATCCATCCATCCATTTTCTTCCGCTTATCCGGGGTCGGGTCGCGGGGGCAGCAGCCTAAGCAGGGAAACCCAGACTTCCCTCTCCCCGGCCACTTCGTCCAGCTCTTCCCGGGGACCCCGAGGCGTTCCCAGGCCAGCTGAGAGACGTAGTCTCTCCAGCGTGTCCTGGGTCTTCCCCGGGGCCTCCTACTGGTGGGACGTGCCCTGAACACCTCACCAGGGAGGCGTCCTGGAGGCATCCTAATTAGATGCCCGAGCCACCTCATCTGGCTCTTCTCAATGCAGAGGAGCAGCGGCTCTCCTCCGAGCTCCTCCCGGATGACCGAGCTTCTCGCCCTATCTCTAAGGGAGAGCCCAGCCACCCTACGGAGGAAACTCATTTCGGCCGCTTGTACCCGCGATCTTGTTCTTTCGGTCACTACCCAAAGCTCATGACCATAGGTGAGGGTAGGAACGAAGATCGACTGGTAAATCGAGAGCTTTGCCTTTCGGCTCAGCTTCCTCTTCACCAAGACAGACCGGTGCAGAGTCCGCATTACTGCAGACGCTGCACCGATCCGCCTGTCGATCTCCCGTTCCATCCTTCCCTCACTTGTGAACAAGACCCCGAGGTACTTAAACTCCTCCACTTGGGGCAGGACTTCGTCCCCGATCCGGAGGGGGCACGCCACCCTTTTCCGGCTGAGAACCATGGTCTCGGATTTGGAGGTGCTGATTCTCATTCCAACCGCTTCACACTCGGCTGCGAACCGATCCAGAGAGAGCTGAAGGTCGCGGCCCGATGAAGCCAACAGGACCACATCATCTGCAAAGAGCAGAGACCTAATCCTGAGGTCACCAAACCGGACCCCCTCAACACCCTGGCTGCGCCTAGAAATTCTGTCCATAAAAGTTATGAACAGAATCGGCGACAAAGGGCAGCCCTGGCGGAGTCCAACCCTCACCGGAAACGAGTTCGACTTACTGCCGGCAATGCGGACCAAGCTCCGGCACCGGTCATACAGGGAACAGACAGCCCGTATCAGGGCGTCCGAAACCCCATATTCCCGGAGAACCCGCCACAGGACTCCCCGAGGGACACGGTCGAATGCCTTCTCCAAGTCCACAAAGCACATGTGGACTGGTTGGGCAAACTCCCAAGCACCCTCAAGGATCCTGCCAAGGGTCCAGAGCTGGTCCACAGTTCCACGACCGGGCGAAACCGCATTGCTCCTCCTGAATCTGGGTTCGACTATCCGGCGGACCCTCCTCTCTAGTACCCCCGAATAGACCTTACCAGGGAGGCTGAGGAGTGTGATCCCCCTATAGTTGGAACACACCCTCCGGTCCCCCTTCTTGAAAAGAGGGACCACCACCCCAGTCTGCCAGTCCAAGGGTACTGCCCCCGATGTCCACGCAATGTTGCAGAGTCGTGTCAGCCACGACAGCCCCACAACATCCAGGGCCTTGAGGAACTCCGGGCGGACCTCGTCCACCCCCGGGGC
This sequence comes from Plectropomus leopardus, assembly GCF_026936395.1. NCBI lineage: Eukaryota > Metazoa > Chordata > Actinopteri > Perciformes > Serranidae > Plectropomus > Plectropomus leopardus. The sequence goes on from NC_142193.1 coordinate 32,950,464, forward strand.
CCTGCCACCGAGGAGCTTTGACCACCTCGGTAACCTCAGCCCCAGAGATAGAGGAGCCCACCCCCGGGTCCCCAGGCCCTGCTTCCCCAACGGAAGGCGTGTCAGTGGGATTGAGGAGGTCTTCGAAGTATTCCTTGCACTGATCCACAACGTCCCGAGTCGAGGTCAGCAGCGCCCCGTCGCCACCATACACAGTGTTGACGGAGTACTGTTTCCCCCTCCTGAGACGCGGGATGGTGGTCCAGAACCTCTTCGAAGCCGTCTGGAAGTCATTTTCCATGGCCTCGCCGAACTCCTCCCATGCCCGGGTTTTCGCCTCGGCGACCGCCGCCGCACTCCGCTTGGCCTGTCGGTACCTGTCTGCTGCCTCCGGAGTCCCACAGGCCAAGAAGGCCCGATAGGACTCCTTCTTCAGCTTGACGGCACCCCTTACCGCCGGTGTCCACCAGCGGGTTCGGCTGTTTCCGCCCCGACAGGCACCAACCACCTTACGGCCACAGCACCGGTCGGCCGCCTCAGCAATGGAGGCACGGAACACGGCCCACTCGGACTCCATGTCCCCAGCCTCCCCCGGGACATGGTCAAAGCTCTTCCGGAGGTGGGAGTTGAAGCTCCTTCTGACGGGAGACTCTGCCAGACGTTCCCAGCAGACCCTCACAATGCGTTTGGGTCTGCCAGGTCTGACCGGCGTCCTCCCCCACCATCGGAGCCAACTCACCACCAGGTGGTGATCGGTTGACAGCTCCGCCCCTCTCTTCACCCGAGTGTCCAAGACATACGGCCGCAAGTCCAACGATACGACAACAAAGTCGATCATTGAACTGCGGCCTAGGGTGTCCTGATGCCAAGTGCGCATATGGACACCCTTATGCTTGAACATGGTGTTCGTTATGGACAATCTGTGACGAGCACAGAAGTCCAATAACAAAACACCACTCGGGTTCAGATCGGGGGGGCCATTCCTCCCGATCACACCCCTCCAGGTCTCACTGTCGTTGCCAACGTGAGCGTTGAAGTCCCCCAGCAGAACGAGGGAGTCCCCAGAAGGAGCACTCTCCAGCACCCCCTCTAAGGACTCCAAAAAGGGTGGATACTCTGAACTGCTGTTTGGACCACAGGCACAAACAACAGTCAGGATCCGTCCCCCAACCCGAAGGCGGAGGGAGGCTACCCTCTCATTCACCGGCGTAAACTCCAACGTGCAGGCACCGAGCCGGGGGGCAATAAGTATTGCCACCCCTGCCCGGCGCCTCTCACCAGTGGCAACTCCAGAGTGGAAGAGAGTCCATCCCCTCTCAAGAAGACTATTTATACATATTTTTATATTATGTCTAGGTCACTCTACACGGACAGCAGTTCACATTAATACCATATTACAGTAGACGTGATCAAATATTGAAATTTAATACATGAATTAAAACAAAAGTTTCTTACCATTGACCAAACATTGACTTTTCCTGCCATGTTTATGCATTTATGATGTCAAGTTGGCGCCTCGTGTTATAAAATAACGTTATCAATATTAGTATACTCGCCCGGCTGCTTCAGAGTCAAAAATCTGCTTGTTTGCTGCAGCTAATAGATGCAGATACTAAAATGTAACACTTCTGAAAGTCCATTATAGAATATTTTTCTGGCAACCCGCATGGCGACATCACATCAGAAGAATCTGCATCCAATAAAACAAAATAAAACAAATCACAGAAATAAAGATTGGTAATTCTAGTGTCTGCCCCAAGAAACAACTTCAACAAAAATATATCTATCTCCATATCTCTTTATCTATCTATCGATCTATCTATATATATACTATGTTAGTGTATGAAAAAATCAGTATGTAATTAGTCACGTTACCCCTCCTTTAAGGTCTCCTAATAAACATGATTTGAAAAGAGAGTCGGCCTCGCTGCATGGTGATGGACTCTGAGCTTCATGAGCACGTGCTCGGGGAAGATTCTGAACGCAAACAGTGACAGTTGGTGTCCAGTCTGCTCAGTCGGGTACCGACATCGTCAAACGGTATCAACAAACGTGACCAATGATTGCGTGAGTCAAAAAAAACAAAACAATCTCCACATAACTGCTTCTGAATTGTTTATTATGTCCGAGTAGCATCTCAGACTCAGACAAGTGAAAATGTGGTGGGAGAAATTGTCAGGGCGCAGACATGTAATGAATACATTTCCTGCCACATATTTGAATGTAATTTCAGATGAGCCGAGGTACACTTTGTATATTCTGCTCAGTGAAATAGCTTTGAAAATAGATGAATTGCCTGCTAAATAAATCAAGCACTTTCCACCCTCAACTAGTTAAAGAGTTTCCTCAAACACTGTCTGACAGAATATCTGACGAGACGTCAGCGTGAGGCTCTGAAGAGCAGCTTCAGCTCTCACTTCTGTCTGTTCCTGCTTCAAATGGGAAATTTAAGTGCAGTCCAGGAAGGAAAAATAAGATTGTTTTCTGCAACAGTTTGGATTACATGATTTAGTGCGTGGGTTATATCTGAAACACTAATGTAAGGACTGAGCAAAAAGAGTTCAGAGGTTAAAAAGTGTTTAAGAGGAACCTGGAAATAAATGACACTTTAATGATGTCATGTTGTAGCAAGAAAGGACAATGTTGCAATAAAATCTGTAAATATATCCTTTATCTCAAAACTCTGATGTATGTCCAAAGATGCATCCCTTACTTATTGTAAATGATCCCCGATAGGAAAAAATAAACTTAAAGCTGAATTTGGAAATGAGGTTCCTTCTATAAGTGTAGCTGTAGAAAGTTATGATATATGAAATGTACAAATATACAAAATATAAAATGGTAAATATAGTAGATGTGGAAGACTACTTTTAAAAAAGCAAAGGAAAAATGTCAAGTCAATTAAATTCCATAAATTATTTTAAGTGTTTTTTAAAAGTAATTTCTAGCTTGGTAATCGTTTAATGTTCTCATGTTTTAAAAGGCTTTTTTAGGGTTTTTTTGACAAATTTTCAAGTTTTTTTTTTCTTTTTAATTATTTTTTGGGGCACTTTTTGCAAATTTCTTGCTTCTGGGTCATTTTGTCTTTTGTTGCTCATTACCTTCCACCCATGTTTTTGGAGAAAAAAAAGCCAAGAATTTAATAAATAAATAAAATAATTATTGAATAAAGAATTATTGAATTCATGAATAATTTTAAAAAAAGTTTGACTCGGTAAAAGTGCCACATGCAGCTTTTGTGAAAGGACGTGTCTGCACCCTGTGATGATTCAGCGTGTAGCAGCAGGTGGTTACAGAGGTATTCAGGGCGTCTTTTATTTCTACGTCCCTCCGAAACACAAATCCTTTAATCCTCTCCCTCACACTCGACGCTGCTGCCATCCTAAAACATTACAATCTGGTTTTCATTAGATGTCAAACTACATTTCTGTGAGATCGGAGCCTCATCCTTCACATTCGTGACAGGCCGAGCTTCCACACAACCACAATGCCTCCGGTGACTTCAAGTGACAGACAAATGCACCAACAATGTTTTACAGATGTTTCTGTTACATAAAACAAATCACAGCTCGCCATCTCGCCCTGCCGCCATCTCGCCTCACCCGCCCTGCTTCCTGTCTGTGTCTGTCAGTCTGTCTAAATGCTGTCGAACTCGCCACCGTACAGCGATTTTCTCATTTGCGGCTGTTTCACACGGACTGGGAGGTGCTTTCTGCGTTATGGATATCGACGCTGACCGTGGTGATAGCTGTGCCGATGCTGTGATCCTGCCTTTGGTTGTGCTCGTGCTGTGGCTGCACTGATACTGTGCCCCCCACTTGCCCCGATCGTGGTCTGGCCCTGGTTGCGCCGATGCTGTGATCCTGCCTTTGGACAACTCCCTATCAATATGTGCATGAGACTGTTATCATCTCCCTCAACATCATCATAGAGTGCATTAATAATTTCACACCTATTGTTATTGTAATATGACATGCATCTGTTTCTATTATTGCCGTGCCTCTCTCCCTCTCTCCCCCTCTCTCTCCCCCTCTCTCTTTCTCTTTCCTTTTTGCCATGATTGTATTTCATTTGTTATTTACGACATCTATTGCTCGTCTGTCCGTCCTGGAAGAGGGATCCCTCATCATACTCTGCCGCTCTTCCTGAGGTTTCTTCCTCTTTTTTCCCCGTTACAGGGGTTGTTTTTCGGGAGTTTTTCCTCGGGTGATGTGAGGGTCTAAGGGCAGAGGGATGTTGTACGCTGTAAAACCCTCTGAGGCAAACCCTCAGTTTTGTGATAATGGCCTCTATAAATAAAATTGACTTGACTTGACTTGACGCCTCTTGGGTCGCGGCTGCAGACCGAGTCTCTCAGCTGATTGTAAAAGTGGCGACATCAAAGGGTTAGTCGGGTGGTATGAGGTACTTTTCCGTAGTCAGTATTTTCCGTACAGTAGATGTCAGTCAGCACACCCAAAGTTTGGAGAAGCAGGCTAAAAGTCCAACACAGAAGCACATGAACACGTACTGCCGTGGACGGGGTCAGCAACAACACGTATTTTCCACCACGAAAAGTTTCTCCTAAAAAAGTCAATATCAGTTTAAGTGTTGGTTTAAGTATTTTCCGCACTTTTCCTTTCCAAAGGACAGACCGCTCCGACGGGGAAGCCGTTAAAGCTTCAGGTCCCCATTTACGATCTTGTGAAAACCACCAGACCGCACTGACAAAAACAGTCATTTTAGCTCGCCGAACACAGGAGCTGCCGGTTTACTTCTGCCTCCGTCAGTCCGTCAGTTTGTGTCACTGCGTGACTTTCGTGAATCCAAACTAAGCCTTTAAAACACCAACGTCACACAACAACACAATCTCACGAACTGATCAAAGCAGTGCAAGAGCAGCTCCTCCTGTGTTCAGCCATGTTAAATTACTGTTTTTCTCAATGCAGTCTGGCTTTGAGGAGCGCCACGTACCACCTTCATTTTCCTGGAGGAGGCGAAGTCTGACAGTGAGGCGAAGTCTGACAGCGAAGTCTGACAGTGAGGCGAAGTCTGACAGCGAGGCGACGCAGGATGCACTGGAACTGATGTGTTTATGTGGGACTTTTTTAGTTCGCTAACATCCGTTTTGCTGCTGACACCGTTTACAGTACTACACTGCTTAGCTTCCATGTTGGATGTTTTTAGGATTTCAGGATTTTTTCTTGGATTTTAGAATATTTCTGAGATTTAAGGATGTCATCTAAGGATGTGTGTCCATGTCTTTCGGTGTGTGTGAGACAGGTCCCGGGCCCGTCATCGCTCAGATTCACTAACAGCAGTTGAGGCAGCGCTGGTGGACAGGCAGAGGTTAAACAGGATGGGACGCCATGTGAGGAAGCTCGGCTCAGCTCGCTCCCTCAGGTCCCACCGTGTGTGTGTGTGTGCGTGGGGTGTGTGTGTGTGCGTGCGTGCGTGCGTGCGCGTGTGCGTGCGTGCGTGTGTGTGTGTGTGTCAGGTCAGCACCTCGCCCACAGCCCGCTGATGATGTCCATGCCTGATGATGTCATGGTATCGATCAGCAGGGCGTCTGTTGTGGGATTTGGTGTCAGTGTCTGGAGGAAAGCGCGAGGGAGGAAGAGAGGAGGAGGCTGATGGGGTTAGATGAAGAGAGAGAGGAGCGACAAAAGGAAAGAGAGACATTAGATAGATAGAGTTTCCAGCTTTGTAATTCAAGTATTTTTTTAAATTTGATATCTAAATTTATCTTCTTTAAAAACAACAAAAAATTTTTAAAAAACACCAAAAAATTTCAAAAAAAATATTAAAAAGTTTTGAAGAAAAGTAAATTATCCAAAAAGTTTAAAAGAAAAAAAACCCCCGCAAAATGTTTAAGGAAAAAAAAAATTGCCTAGATAGACAGATAGACAGATAGATAGACAGATAGATAGATAGACAGACAGATAGATAGATAGACAGACAGATAGACAGATAGATAGACAGATAGATAGATAGACAGACAGATAGATAGATAGACAGAGAGCGTGTGGAGGATGGCGTGCCCTCATGACTTCCTGTGAAGTGAATCAGGCCTGTTATGATCTCATGTTAGCATCCAGACTGTGGGGACTTGTACGACTCGTACGGAAGTGGATTACTAACCTCAGCCGCAGCTCCGTCATCATTTAACCCTCCTTCAGCATCCCTCGCTCTTCTGATGGATACGCTGCCGATCATTAAGATCACGTCAGCTGTTTGAATATATCGACACAACAGTCAGCTCGCCGGCATCCTGCCAACGACAGTGATGAACTTCCTCCTGAAGGTGATTTTACCGAAACGGCACAGTCACTAAATATACAGCAGCCCACCGACTGTCAGTCAGTCAGTGAGCCGACAGTCGGTCAGTGAGCCGACAGTCGGTCAGTGGGCCAAAGGTAAGTCAGCGGGCCGACGGTCGGTCAGTGGGCCGACAGTCGGTCAGCGGGCGGACGGTAAGTCAGTGGGCGGACGGTAGGTCAGTGAGTGGACGGTAAGTCAGTGAGCGGACGTTAGGTCAGTGGGCCGACGGTCGGTCAGCGGGCCGACAATAGATCAGCGGGCCGACGGTAAGTCAGCGGGCCGACGGTCGGTCAGCGGGCCGACGGTCGGTCAGCGGGCCGACGGTCGGTCAGCGGGTCGACGGTAGGTCAGTGAGTGGACGGTAAGTCAGTGGGCCGACGGTCGGTCAGCGGGCGGACGGTAAGTCAGTGGGCGGACGGTAGGTCAGTGAGTGGACGGTAAGTCAGTGAGCGGACGTTAGGTCAGTGGGCCGACGGTAAGTCAGTGAGCGGACGGTAGGTCAGTGAGCGGACGGTAGGTCAGTGGGTCGACGGTAAGTCAGTGAGCGGACGGTAGGTCAGTGAGCGGACGTTAGGTCAGTGGGCCGACGGTAAGTCAGTGGGCCGACGGTCGGTCAGTGGGCGGACGGTCGGTCAGCGGGCCGACAGTAAGTCAGCGGGCCGACGGTCGGTCAGTAGGCGGACGGTCGGTCAGCGGGCCGACGGTAAGTCAGCGGGCCGACGGTAAGTCAGCGGGCGGACGGTAGGTCAGCGGGCGGACGGTAGGTCAGCGAGCGGACGGTAGGTCAGTGAGCGGACGGTAAGTCAGTGGGCGGACGGTAGGTCAGTGAGCGGACGGTAGGTCAGTGGGCGGACGGTAAGTCAGTGAGCGGACGGTAGGTCAGTGGGTCGACGGTAAGTCAGTGAGCGGACGGTAGGTCAGTGAGCGGACGGTAGGTCAGTGAGCGGACGGTAGGTCAGTGGGCGGACGGTAAGTCAGTGAGCGGACGGTAGGTCAGTGAGCGGACGGTAGGTCAGTGGGTCGACGGTAAGTTAGTGAGCGGACTGTAGGTCAGTGGGCGGACGGTAAGTCAGTGAGCGGACGGTAGGTCAGTGAGCGGACGGTAGGTCAGTGGGTCGACGGTAAGTCAGTGGGCTGACGGTAAGTCAGTGGGCCGACGGTCGGTCAGCGGGCCGAAGAGGAGCTGTTCTGTGGAGGTTTGTACAGTTAAGCTACAGCTGCTGCATCAGGGCTCTGCTGTGTGAAAAAAATCCTCCTCCTCCTCCTCCTCCTCCTCCTCCTCCTCTATCTCTCACTATCCGTTTCCTGGAACCTGCCCATGCAATTGGATTTAGTGTCTGTCTGTGTGCCTGGCTTGTCTCAGCCCTGTCTCTCCGTGTCTCCGCTGCTCCGTGTCCCTGCGCACCGTCTTTACTGCCCTCCTCGGCTCGTCTCTGCATTCTAATTGGACGATAATGCAGCCAGTGTGGTCCACAACACTACATGACAGTGCAACAACAACCTCCGACAAGCTCACGCCTCACCATCCAGCTGCTGTGTGTGTGTGTGTATACGTGTGTGTGTGTGTGTGTGTGTGTGTGTGTGTGTGTGTGTGTGATACCTGCTGGTCGGTGTTACAGTTTGTGTGTAGATAAAAGAAGGAGCAGAGGATGGAGAGAGAGACCGTTCCTTGTTTATCCATTTCCTGTCTTGCTCACATCTTTTCTTCAGCATGCATCAGTGGCGTCATTCGGCCTGAGCGTCCGAGGCTTCAGTCCCGAGTCTTTTACACATAGCTCCGTATCTACATACGCATGTATCGTTTCAAAAAGGACAGTATGCCTAAGAGGCTCTTCTTTATTTATCAGGGTTTTTTAACCTCCCCAAAGCTACAGATATTTTTCCTTGAGCCTCTGTGAGTGACTCAGGGGAAATGCACTGTTGGAAATTTGAAAATGCAACAATATATTGTGTTTTCACAGTTTCTGGCTCTAATAAATGATGTAATTTAAGTGATATTTATTTTGGCGGGCCCATGGGTTTGGAAGGCATGTTTTCTTTAAAAATCACCAAACATCATAAAGGAAACAAAAATGACTGCAACAATCTTTAGAGAAAAAAAACAACAAAAAAAAGAAATTACCCCAAAAATTTTAATGAAAAAAACAAAACAACATGAAATTAAGGCTTTAACTTGCCTTAAGATTTAATTGCCAAAACCTTGTAAAGATTTTTTTTTTTTTTGCCTCCCCTTTTTGCACCACTTCCTGCCCTCTCATAAATAACACACAGTCCCTAATCAGGGACAAGAAGCTCTGGATCTAATAATCGGTCATTCCATTCATACTTAACATGACTAAATGCACTTTTAAAAAACATACTATTATTCCAACTTTGGTCAATAAATGTTTGATGATAGCAGTTATGTTGTATTCTCTGTCTACCCAGAACTAAATACTAACAACTGCTGATATTTTTAACACAACAACTCATGATTAAAGTTTTGAAAAAGTTTTTCAGGATAAATAAGATACTAGAGTGCATAAAAAAAGCATCACATAGAGCTTGTTCATTATAAGGAAGGATCCCCACAGAGTCCGAGCTGAGCCTCAAATCCTAGAGACGCCCCTGATGTGAATTCGTCTTTACCCCTCCGTCCATCCATCCATCTATGATGTCTCTGTCTATGATGTAAAGCTTCCTTTACAGTTGACCCTTTGCACACTTATCGTTGCCCCGTGTTGCCCGGCGCTGCCCGGCGCTGCCCGGCGCTGCCCCGCGCTGCCCCCCCACTGCCCCCTCTGCGTCTGCTGCGTGTTGGGTTGTGTGGGGGGGAGCTGGCCGAGTAATGGCTGCAGAAACCCACTAATAACATTACAGCTGCCATGAGGGTGGGGAGGGGTCAGGGAGGGTGAAAGCAGGGGAGAGGCAGAGTGTGTATAAAGGGTGAGGATTGGTGGGGTCTGAGGGCTGGTGGGGGCTGTGGGGGGGGCAGGTGCATCACTAATGGCTTTTTAAAAGGTTACAGCATGTCGCTCCCTCTTCATAATGGGGCCCTGGCTGTGCTGGAAATGCAATTTCCGGGAAAGATAATGCAAGGAGTGAAGGGCTGCGTGGAGGGGGTGAAGTTGGGAGGATGGGCGAGCGGTGTGTACCTTATGTTCAAGTGAAGAGAAAGAAGACAGAGGAAAGAGACAGGAGGAGGGTGCGAGCCTGAAAAACCGTTGGTGGTGGAGGAAGTGTGCAGAGACGATGGGGGGATTTACAGATTTTCAGAAGAAGGCGTGGAGGTGCAGAGAATTCAGCATACGAGCTGCAGCAGATACAGCGGCTATCTGTGTGTGCGAGCACATCAATAGTTAATGAAGACATTATCTGTACACCACGCCGTGTATCTAAACAAGCATTATCCTTCAACATCCTGCATGGTTGGTTAAAGCCAAGTATACTAATTAACCCCACCCGCTCCACCGCTGGATACCAGGCTCAACTTTGCCTGATTGAATCCTCCTGCTTTTTCAGCCGCGATCTGTAATTGCTCGTCATGTTGGAGGGACGATTTAAGTGTATACATTATGTTCCTGTCGGCGCCGCGGTAACACTTTCAATTTATTTCACACCCTCTGCACATAACACAAAATCAATAACTCTCGGCTATGTGTGTTTTCATCGAGTCAGCCCGCAGTTCTGCCTGAACAATTAGAATTTAACTCAATTAATATCGAGCTGACATCTGGTATCTGTGTTTGTGCTGTTTTTCATCTGGGCAGGGGCGTTTTTAGGATTTGAGCACACTGGGGGCTCAGCCGGGACCTCTGCAGAGGGGTCTAGAGGGGATCCTCCTTTTTGATGAGCAAGCTCTATTTTAATCTTTCTTAAATGCACTCAAGCACCTTTTCACCCTAAAAATCTGAAACTTTAATTATAAATCATGATGTCAAAAATAGGGGGGGGGGGGGTTGCAAAAAGGGGGAAGCATTTGAATAATTCTTCAAATACCGGGGAGGGACTGGGGAGGTGTTTTATTATCCAACTTGAAATGACTGAATCTTGTTTTTTACCCTCATTTTTAAACAAAGCATGCATTCCTCACCCACAGAATACTTCCTTTAAAAAAAGTATTGGTTTTTTTCTGAAAATTTGTAGATTTCTGACAATTTTAGGCTTTTTTTCCTTTATAACTATTTGGTGATTTTTCTTTCAAAATTTTTGGAATTCATTTTATTAGAACATTTTTGCAGATTTTTTTTTTTATTTCAAAGTTAAAAAGAATGAAGACCCATTAAAGATGTTTGTTTTCTTTTTCTTTTCTTTTTTCTTTTTTTTCTTCTTCTTTTTTTTTTTTTTACTTTTTGGCGATCTCCTTTAAAATTTTGAGTGATTTTCTTTCTTTAAAAGTTCTCGGCAAGTTTCTTTTTCTTTCAAACTTTTTTGGTGATTAAAAAATATGGGCCAATTTCTTTTCCCCTAATTTTTTTTTGCATTTTTTTTACATTTTTTTGTGATTTTTAAAGAATACTTGCCAAATCCGCAGGCTTGGCAAAATAAAAATGGCCAAAAAAACACCATTTATCACAGAAATAATTGTTGGATTTTCACATTTGTGATGGTCCTTAAACACATCATGTGGGATTAACTCTTAATGCATTTTACTGTCACTTAATGTCACTTAGGGAGGATCAAGGAAAATATCTGTAGTTTGTAGACGGTCAAAATTAACCAGTTAACCCCTAATCTGATAACTAAACAGCCCCTTCAGCCTATTTTCATTTTTGAAACCATGTGTATTTATATATATTTGGATCTGGGTTTTTTATAAAACATTTGAGGTTGAAGCTTTGGACGCAGAAGCCTCATGACACCACAGCGAATATATATATATATATATATATATATATATATATATATATATATATATATATATACACACACACACACACACACACACACACACACACACACACACACACACACACACACACACACACACACACACTCCTCCCTCCGTGTCTCTGTCTGTCCCATCATGACTCATCTGCCTCGTCTCTCCTCCACTTAACCACCATGATGACATGTGCAACTTCCTCAACGGAGCGCCTCGGCTGACGGCGCCTCACCTCCGAACTGTCAGGGGAAACTGATGGACCCGCTGGCCCGCTTTTAGAAACAGGTCCCGTATCCCGGCACACAGACGACGACACGGAGCAGGCTGGAATTTGAGATTCGGGTGGGAATGCCCCGTCGTCTGGTTGTTAGAGATTTTTTTCTGTGGTGCCACTTTCTGCTTTTCCTCCTCATCTGCAAGACAGGAAGGAGAACCTAAATCAGGGACGACAGCTCCTTCTGAAAACGAACTAAAGTGCGCTTTTTTAAACAGCTGATGTGATCCAGTAATCGCTGTATGTTGCTGTGGCATTAGTGCTCGTAATTCTACATGAATGAGGGATTTTAGAGTCTGGCTCTGGATGTGGATGAAAAAAGATATTGAACTGACAAACGGCTCAGGAGACACAAGTGTGTGTGAAAAAGGCCGCGGCTGCTTTGCCTCGAGCAGAAAAACACAGTTACACTGAATAAAATGCACAATGTGGATTTGACTTTTTTCAGAGTCAGTGGGGTTTTCATTAAAGGGAGTTTCTGGTCAGATGTCTGAAATAAAGTCCGTGGTGAACAAAAGCTGAAGAAACTGTTGCTGTCTCCCTTCACTGTGAACTCTGAAGCTTGTTTTGTCTTAACTCTTTAAAACCTGGGCAAATTGGTTTGACTTCTTTCAAAAACACAGGGAGAAGGCAATGAGCAAGCTCACAAGACATGGTCCAAAAAAAACCCCAAAAAACAAACTCACTAGAAAATTACCTGAAAATAAGCAAAATAAAGAACACGCAAAAATTCTGAAAACTATTTAAAAAAAAAAAAAAGTATACATTTTTTTGTAACCTAAAATACAAAATTATAGTAATTTTGAACGTAGTTTTCAGGGCAGTTTTTTTTAATATTCCCACACACATTTTGAGTCCACTAGTACTGTTTTCATTTTCTTATCACCTTTTACCAATTTCTTGAAATTTGTGGGACTTTTCCTGCCAAGCTGTTTATTGCCTTTTTCCAGATGTTTTCTCAGAGATATCAATTTGCTCAGGTTTCAAAGGGTTAATGAAGGTCAGCATCCCTCTCAGCTCCTCACACACTGCAGTTCGGTAGGCGGCGTGTTTGCTCTCTTGTTGCTGACGTTCTGGGACGTTGTGCCGGTTTACACCTGTGACATGCTTTGCATCTTTTCTAAAGCTGTGAAACGATCCATTTTCTAAAATTGACATTAATTGCAGAATTGAAATGGCTAATCACGATTTATCACTTTTTTAATCACATGTTCTCAATTCCATTATTTTCCATTTCAGGAGAGAGAGGGCGAGACCTGCAGCACAGGACCAAAGCCCGATTCGAACCTTAAACCTCTGAAATCTGAGAAAATTGGTTTGATTCATTTCAGAAACACGGGAATGAAAACAAAGCAACTTGGCAAGAAACGTCCTGCAAATTGAAATTTGTAAATTTAGAAGACTATTTCAAAAATGCAGAGAAAAAAATGTTCAGAGAACTATATATTCATAATTATCAACTTTATATATTTTAAAATATTGTGCAGAATAATTTTAATTTTTCAGGTCATTTTCTTGTTTTTTGGAGGGTTGTTTTATTTTTTTAAATTCACTTTCCCATTTGTAAACTTTTTTAAAATTTTTTTATTTGTTTTGTTTTGTTTTTCTGTTATTTATCAGGTAATTTTCTTGTATTTTTGTTAGCTAATTTCGTAATTCTTGTTAAGTTTCTTTCTGCTTTCTTCCCATGAATTTGAAAGAAATCAGTTTGCATATTCCCTCTCCATAAGCTTTACATCTATATTTAAGGTTATTTCCCCTCTAAAACACAGTCAAGTGTAAAGTTATTGACTCTATATAACTACGAATCATCTTCATTTGCTGCTGCTTTGTCTTAACACTCATGGAAATGCACTCAGAAAAAGACTGCAATATCACAAATGCTCATTTGCACGAAGGCAGAATATGATTACTCTCCAGGAAATATCACTTACTTCTTGTAGTTTTTTTCTCTGCTTCTACATGAACAATCTGTAAACCACTCAACTACTTGAACGCTCGGTCAAACCGATCACCTTCAAAAACCAAATGCTGCTCAGAAATCACCCCAAATTACCAGAAAACTCCCGTGATTGGAATGCTGAGAAGAGCACGCAGGAATTAAAATTCCCAGCAAAGTAACAGAGGGAGTAGTGCTGCCCACACTAATGAGGCCTGCACAGCTAAAAAAAACAGGCGGCAGAAAGACGCTGCAGGTGGGATTTCACCACGGAAACAGCGTCATCCTTTGAACCTCTCCAACTGGGATGTTTGGTGGTCGTTTAAATTCAGTTAAGCAGAGGTTTTTAGGAATTGCAGGTGCATCTCTCCAAAGTCTACAGAAGTGAGCCTGCTGCAATTAGTGTCAGCTGCATTGGAAGGTCTCTTTGATCAGCGCCTCACTGTAATTCACCAATAGTGTTCTCTGGTTTCATGGCTGCAAAAATCCTAAAAAAACGAGTCAAAGAGGCAAATCAGGCGTGCAGAATGAACAGACTTTGGCGTATAAGTAATTCTTTCCATTATCTGAGACATGAAGAAAATGGATCTCATTATGTGTCATTAGCGCACACAGGTGCACACCGTCTCATTATGATTGTTCTCTTCATTTCGAGACACAGCTTGAGAAATCTCTTCATGTAAGATGTCTGAACCGATGAATGCTGGGAGGTCTCTCGCTGCAGAACGTACACGGTGCATGTCTGTGATGTACATTGCCATCTTGTGGATTTAAACTGCAAAAGCATTACTGTGCATGAGACCGCACTCAAAGGGCCTCAAGGAGCTGTTAGAGACAGAAAGTGAAAATGACTTTTGGTTTGATCTTAAAATTTTAACCAATTTAGTTTTGTCTTGTTTCTCACGGACCTGCATAAACAGAGAGTAATAAAGTTGCATATTTATTAACAGTAAAAATAAATTTGCGGTGATATTACATTTTTTTCTTGCATCATTACAAACATTCAGATCCTTGTAAGGCGTGTGGAGAGTAAGAACACATCGAACCACATGATGCTGAACCGACCTCAGCAGAGTCAGCTTAACTCTTTCAAACGTGAGCTAATTGGTTTCATTTCTTCAAAAAAATATGGGGAGAAGGCAACAAGCGATTTAAGAAGACATGGCCAAAAAATGAAGAAAAACAAACAGAAATACATTTTTGGATATCCCATTTTTAGATAATTTCCTCACCATCATCCTGTCTTCTTTAGAATTAATTTTAAATAATTTTCTTGTCACCTTTTACTATTTGTTTGCCATATGTGGGACATTTCTTTCCAAGCTGACCATCGCCTTTTTTCTCCATGTTTTCAAAACATGTTTTTTTTTAAAGAGTGCCAGCATCTTTTTTCAATCGTTTCAAATGAGGACAATCAGTGCAAATAAGCCCTTTGTTCAGTGTTCCACATTGATGCATATAATACTGACCATGCAATGATGCTTTAAACAATTATTTTGCGCTCAAAGAGGACGTTTTGCTGCAGGACAAGCACCTCTTCACTGGCAGTTATATGGCCCTGTACTTTTACTAATGTTGGACTTCAAATGCACGAGCATCTTTTTATTTTTCTGTTGATTAAGAAAAGAAACAGAAGTAATACGTTTTGATAAAAATAAACTTTTAGCACAAGTTTCACTTACTCGGTTTACTCGCGACCACATGTTCAGGTCTTCATCAGGAGCGTGTTGCTCGTGTAGCTGTCATCACGTGACCGCAGTCGTCGTCACGTGACCTAGAGATAGCACATCAGTCATAGGTGATAGGTGCACAGCAGGGGGCAGGATGGTCAGCTCCGTCTCTGCTCAAGGACGTCGTCCTGATGACAAAAGCCATCCTGGGAGCGAAGACTTCGAGGTTCAGTAAAAAACTCGAGAAAAAGCTAGTGAGCACTTAGTGAGTTAAATATTGCATTAATAAAAATAATAATAATAATGACCTTTATTTGTATAGAACCTTTCATACAAAAATGCAGCCCAACTTGCCTTACAAAAAAAAGAAATTACAAGCACCAAGTGCTTCACATGAAAAGACATAGAAGACAAAAAGACATAATAAAACCTGCATGTAAAAATGAAATAGTTAACAGTATTTTAACACTGTGAAACCTGGATCGACAGCACTTTTCTTTTGCAAGGTGTTTGGATGCACCACAAATATTTAACCCTTTAAACCCTCAGAAAAAGTAGTTTGATTTATTCCTCTGAAACATGGGTGGAAAAGACAATTGGCAACTTGATAAGAAATATCCTGCAAATTGCAAGATTTTGTATATTTAGAAAAGAAAACTAAGGAAACTTTATTTACAGTTCTCATTAATAAATATTGAAAATTGTGTTTCAGAATCATTTTTAACACTTTTCCAGATATTTCCTTTTTTGTAATTTCCAAGCAATTTTTCTTTAGTTGCTCATTGCCTTCTTTTCATGTCACTGAAAGAAATCAAGCCAGTTTGCTCAGGTTTTAAAGGGTTAAAGAAGGGGGAGACTTTATAAAAGGTCAAAATTGATGCAGCAGATGGATCCTACAATTCCCAAAATGCAAGTGAGAGCATTTTTTATCATGCAAATTCAGAGAAATACCATTTCAGAGGTCCAGAATACTAAATAAAGCTGAATAAAGGGGGTGCGTGACGGGACACTTAGGTGAGACACCAAAACTGTGTCATCATTGCTGTGTTTTGAGCAAATGTGGTGTTTTTTTGTGACAGTGCTGTGATCCCACCACAGATAGTGCCATGAAAAGCAGCTCGATGGAGCTGCATTTCCAGCCTGGATCGTGCCACCAAAACTAGGTATTTTAACTCTTTGAAACCTGAGCAAATTGGCTTGATTTCTTTCAAAAACATAAGGAAAGAGGAAAAAGGAAATGAGCAACTAATCAAGAAAGGACCCAAATATTTACAACAAAGAGCAAAAAAACAAAAACAAACACATAATGTATTATGTATTATGTATTATGTATATTTCCTCTTTGATTCTTTTTTTTGTCACCTTTTACTAAATTTTTTGTATTTATTTTGTGAGACATTTCTTGCCAGGTTGCTGTTTTTACCATGTCTTCAGAAGACATCGAACCAATGTTCTCAGGTGTCAGAGGTTTAAACGCCTGTAAAAGGTGTCTGAATGCAGCACAAGAAAACTGACATCGATCCAGGGGTTAAAGGGTTAAGCCATAACACGATTGTTTCCCCAAACATAACCAAGAGGTTTTTGTGCCTTAATATCACCGCATGTAAGATTACACCACACAAGATTCAATGTCTCCACAAGGCCACATAATCCACCTGTGTTCTGACTGGATAAAAAACTCAGTGATTAGCGAGTGCAGCATCTCCTCATGATGGAAAGAAGACACACACACACACACACACACACACACTGTGTCCCACATAAACACCAGTGTGCACAAAATCGCAATAAATGACTGTGACTACAAAACAAACAGTGCACGCTGACAAGCTTGTCTTATTGCAATATCCATTTATTGTTCTCATCACACAAATCTTTACAAAACAGAAGGTTTTCTGCAGCAAGATCAGAGGAAACGTGTTTCTCCCTCAGAGCTGCAGATCTGAAGGAGACTGGTGCTTTTTATTCACATGTCAGTCAACTGCTGCCTGTTTGTTCTTTGATTTCAGACACAAGTTTCTACAGACTTTACCGGAGAGTGAAGCTTGTGACGTTTGATGGTGGAACCAGAGGAGAAACATTTTCTGACCTGAAGAGAGCCAGGCTCTGTCTGCAGGCTGTTTTTATTTTGATGTGTCACTTGAGCATTTTCTGGTACTAAAGTAGCCCTCACATGGTGAACAGTAGGCGGGTTTCCGTCACAGATTTGCACAAAACTTAAGCAATATTTTCGAAATGTTGCTAAAAAACAATTGCGAGCTGACTGTGTTTCCACTGAGTGATGTCATGTGACTTCTCCCCGGTGATAACATCCCAGTAACCATGGCGATGGATGTTCAAAACATCAGCAGCTTTATTTCTATTGCAGCCACCGCACTAGCCGTCATTATTTCCAATCCAAGACCACGTAGGCGTGTTATGAAGCTGTGATGGAAAGGCAAGCCCCTTATACATGGGAGCGGACACGTATGAGGGATTTCTGGGAGATGTAGTCCACAATTTCACAGAGGAATTGTGGGTTAGAAACTTTCTCACATCATGTGACCTCACAGCATCATGTGACCTAGAAAAGCCTAAAAAGGGTTTCCACTGCATTTTGGACAAATATGGCTTTTTTTGAATGACCTGAAATACCATGTCATGGGAGCATAACAGTTTTTTTCTGAAAATTATGTGTTTACATTAGGTCTATTTTAGATTTGCATTTTAATTTGGGGGTTAATGAAAACCTCCCTAGTGAGATTTTGCACAAATGAGAAGCACACATGCACAAGCTGTCCATGTAATGTTCTTATGATTCTGCCTTGAGATTGAAGATTATTTTAAGGCATTTCTGCTTCATTGCGACATTGGAGACGGACAGAAATGAGAGAAAATATGAAACAAAGGATGTCATGCAGCAAAAGTCATTAGTCTGACTCAAGTTCACAACTTTGCAGGTACATGTGACTGAGCTCACTGAATGTGAACAGTTTTTAATGTTTTTTTTGTGCAGTTTAAGACACTCAGTAAATCTTTGCACATGGTAGAAATATTAAAACAATAACAACCTTGCAAAAGTTGATACCTTTTAATCTTTAAAAAAATATGGATATAAATGCAGTTTTCCCTCTATTCCATTGGTCGAGATACATTTTATAATATTCCAAATGACTTTGATATTTCAGCTTTATGTTATTTCTGTGTTGTTTCCTGCAGTTTTTTTGTTTGGGTCAGTTAAATGGTTCCTAAAAAATATTAATTAATATTATTTCAATTCAGTGTTAGTTTATTAGAATCAAACCAACTCTTTAGCATTTTCAATTATTTTTTTACTGTATCCACAAGTTGAAAGCTCTTACTGCAACAAAATACATTTATATCATCTTCCTACCATAACATTGTTTTTAGCACTTTTGAGATCTCAAAAATATCACTTAAGTACAAAACAAAACACAATGGTCTCACAATGGAGCCCTGGGGAACCCCACAACTGATCTTCAGTATATGTGATTTAATTTTATTTGATTGGATGTTATTTTTTTGGATTATTTTTTTTTTATTTTGATTTTTTCAATAACAATTTACAATCTACAGTGTCAAAAGCTAAGAATACTCCTACTGCATATTCTTTATGATTTATTGCCGTTGTTATCTCTTCCACACATTCTTTGGGTACAAACGAGACTGTCCTATCCACTGCAAACCCATATTGTTATTCATAAAGTACATTATGTTTAGTGAAGAATTTATTTAATCTTCTATAGAATATTTTTCCAGTATTTTAGAGAACTGTGGAAGTAAGGAAACTGGTCAACGTTCACGTCTATGTCAGCTCAATGCCGAGCCAAATGTAAAAGCCCACAAAGCTGACAAAATTACAACATAAAATTTAATGGACAGGGTTTCCCACACATTCATATGCGACAGGCCTCCACAATAGATTTAATTAACCCTTTGAAACCTGAGAAAATTGGCTTGATTTCTTTTAAAAACTTGGGAAGAGGGCAATAAGAAACTTTAGAAGGAATGACCCAAAAATTAGCAAGAAATAAGTAAAAAGTACAAGAAAATTACCTGATAATCAACACAAAAACAAACATATAAAACAAATAAACCAAAAAAACCCAAACGGGAAAGTAAATACATAACAAAATCATAAAATAAAGGAAATGACCTAAAAAAAACCTGTTCTTTAAAATAATTTAAAATATATAATCATGATTAAAAAAGCTTTTTAAAAAATAACTTTCAAACTCTACCAACTTCTTGGAATTTGCAGGACATTTCCTGCCAAGTTGCTGAATTCCTTTTTTCTCATACTTTATAAAAAGATTTCAAACCTATTTGTAGCTACAGAGGGATCTAAATATCAATTATCTACCCTGCGAGTGACAAAATGCTGCTGAGAGAAAAAAAATGAAGTAAGTGAAACCGCCTTCAGCGGCTACGCTGCCTTCACAGACCCACAGAAACACTGGATTTTAGAATGAATCATGCTGACCGTGTTATTTCCACATTACCACTAATAAGTCAGAAGAATAACTTCCCAAATTAGGAAAAGTGGCCATCAGAGGAGCATATGATCTCACTATCAGATTTAAATTCTTAAAAGCTGCAAAAATTAATTTTGTTTGACTAGGTGTAATGTGACAACTCATCATTTTGGTTTTATTTCATCATTTGGTTCAGTCTCCTCTTGATCATCGACTTGTTTCCAGCAGCAGCAGCTGTGAAAAGAAGCTGTGATAAAGCAGCATACGCTCCCTGCCCGGCACCACGCGGCTCACACACACAGTTCGGTAATCGCTGGTGACCGCCGTGGAGCATTTAGCAGCTACAGACGCAAATATTTCTGTCAGGCGTCGGTGGGAACAGAAACAGAGTTAACGCTGTTAGCACATGCATCAGGTGTCCAGAAACACAACTCCAAATTAATGCTAATGTGGCTCTGTGTCTGCTGGGGGTGTCAAGTTAGCCGCAACATAAGTCAACTTTCTTAGAGTTATGTGATGCAATAACAGCTCTCTTAGCTCCCGCTGCATCATGAGGGAGCCAGTTCCTGTGACCTCACAGCGCCATGTGACCTCACAGCATCATGTGACCTCACAGCATCATGTGACCTCATAGTGTCATGTGACCTAGAAAAGACAAAAAAGGGTTTCCACTGCAGTTTGGACAAATACGGCTAAAATAGAGATGCACTTGTTGTGTCCTTCACATCTAGTTTTGTAGAATTAAGCAGAGCAGCTTTAACATCCTGTACTTTTGTTAGCTTGCCTCATGATAACTTCTTGACTTTGACTTTTGGCCATGTGAACTAACATAAGACCTTGAACTTGAGATCTGACAGCAAAAGAGGGAAAAGAGGCTCAAGAGCATTACTGATGCAAACACGGGGATTCAAAACAGAAAAGGCTACGAGCTCACGAGCTACTGAGCACACGCGATCATAATAAACTACAAGGAAACAACTCTGCCAGTTTAAACTTGGCCCAGTAGGCGAATACAGTAATTTTATTTAAAGTTTTCTGGGTGTTTTCCAGCTGATTCAGTGTCGGTTCAGAGCGGTTCAGCACCTTCATACACACTGTTCTCTACCGTCAGACAAGATCTCCGCAGATCTCTACACTGAGTGTCGGCGATGCTTGTGTAAAAATCACACTCTGAGTATAAAAAAGAGTTATGTACAATATCATACAAACAGGGCGCAGTGATAGAAAGAGGATGGAAAGGATAAAAGAGTGACTGTGCACGTGTGTGCTTTTGAGTATACGTGTGCTCTGGAAAACAGGATGTATGTGTGTGTGTGTGTGTGTGTGTGTGTGTGTGTGTGGTCCAGCAGAGGGAAACATTTCACAGCACAGTGATGCTTTCATAGTGGAGAAAACCACAGAAAACCAAAGAGCTTGTAAAAAAAAGCTGGAAGAGGAGGGAGAATAAAAAAGGAGGGGGGAGTGTGCAAATCAAAAATCAGCAAACCTGTCACGCCACACCGATCGCTTAATGTCACCCAAACCGTATATACATGTCAATAAATAAATCTATTCATAAAATCTCAGAAATTAATCACAATAATTACACGGCTGGGCCAGTTTGGGTGAGAGAGAAACTCCAGGTCAGGGTGAGCGACGCCTGAAAGTAATCCACAAAAAAACAAAAGTCTGTCGGCAGCACAGGAGGTGTTTGTTCGAAGGCTCCTCGTCTCAAAAGAATACAAAACGGGACAAATATTTTCTCCAGGACGTGATGCGCTTTATTTGGCTCGCTGTTATGCCACCTGCAGGCGGGAGCTTGGCTTTGTCTTATCAAATGTGTTTGTATTTCACGTCGGTTTTCGGCGACTCTGAGAGAGAAAACATGATGTCTGCTGCTTCTGCTGAGAGATATGAAAAATGATTCCTTGATCTGAGTAAACCTCACGTTGAGCTGACAAGGACACCGCCACTCCGACTACCGTGTGTGTGTGTGTGTGTGTGTGTGTGTGTGAGAGAGAGAGATAAAGAGTGTGTGTGTGCGTATGGCTTGCTAAGAGGATGTTTTTACGGGTGAATCTCAGCAGCACACGTGTCCTTCAGCGGGTTTCTTTGGTCCAACATGGCAGCCTCCTGACGGCAGACATCAAAACTGTGCGTCCTGGGAGTCAAACAGGAAGTTCGCCGTCACGTTTAGCCTCTAAAACAGCTGAAAACTTCGTAAAAAACAAACAAAAAGAAAAACTATGGACATTCTCAGTGGTCGATGTGTTTTTCCTTACAGAGCCACTGAAGATGAGTTTATACTAAAACAAAAAGTCTTAAAAATGAAAATTTACTGTCCAGCAAAGAGTCTTTAAGAGTTTGCCTATCGGTTCCTGGGGGTCAAGAGGTCAACAGGATGTGTGTGTGTGTGTGTGTGTGTGCGTGTGTGTGTGCGCTGTATCGGAGGTCTAGACCTGCGTGGAATAGGAGCGGTGCAGCGTCGCGTAGCGCCCGGACGGATGGGCGGCGCAGTGCGGCGAGTGCTGCTCCGACTGGTCTAGACTTCGCTGGAAATGGAGCGAGACGGTATGAGGACATCGGGGGTGGCGGGGAACCGATAGGGCTGATGGTCATGTGATCTCGGTGAACGGAGATCCACGCGGAGTCTGCAGGGGAGAAAGAGGAGTGAGAAAGAGAGAGGACGGGGCAGAGAAGGAGGTGAAGAGAGAAAAGTGAAGAAAAGAATAATCAAGAGCAATGCACGGGGTGAGGAGGAGGAGGAGGAGGAAGGGGGAGGAGGAGGAGGAGGGGGAGGAAGAGGAGGAGGAAGGGGGAGGAGGAGGGGAGGAGGAGGAGGAGGAAGGGGGAGGAGGAGGAGGGGGAGGAAGAGGAGGAAGAGAAGAAGAGGAGGAGGAACAACTGAGAAGGAGAGAGGAGGTGAGAACAGATGAGGGAGGAAATGAGAACAGATGAGGGAGGAGGTGTTGAGGGGAGACGATGGCGGCAGGAAAAGGTCAGAGGAGTCGGGTTAGAAAGGTTGGACGTAGGAGTTGTACGGGGGGGAGGAGGCGGAGAGTGCAGGATGCTGGAGGAGAGTGAGGGAGCAGAGTGAGAGGAGGAGGTGGGAGACAGAGGAGAAGAGGCAGTCAGGTGAGGGTTAGTGACGGAGACAGACCAGAGGACATTTCCCTGAACAAGTGGACTCGCCGTCCCAAAAACCAGCGTGAGGGCATCGACGCTTCAGCGGGAAACCTCAGAGACGAAGGACGCTGTGACGGGCGGCAGCTTTGTCGGACCCTTTTCTCTTTTTGAAACATCATTTCTGAGTAAATCAGGGTTCAAAACCTTTTTTACAAATAAAAATAAGGTTTTTATACATTTATACGCCTAATCGCTTCCTTTTCATTACTATACAACAACTTTTTTAAATATTTCATTTTTTCATTTTTAGCACAAATTTTAAAGTCATGTAGCCCCTCGAATAAACAGAAACTCAATCCCACACATTTATCAAACAACCTTTAAAATAAGCTTCTTTCAGGTGAGAAGCAGAAAAATCAGAACTGCTTTGAAAGTCTTTTACTTTTTAGATCATAATTCCCTCTTTAGTATCTATTTGATATTGCTGTGAAAACAATTTTCTCCTTTAAACAGCCAAATTTATTTATTTTTTCACCAAAAATGGCATTTTGCAGGCCTACATTTAAACACATCATGAAACTGTACTTATTTTTACTAAATAAGTAAAAAACTAAGCTTGAACGCATCACAGTGTACCTCAGTGATGTCCCGGGATGTCGGGACACCGTTAGCCCGAACTGCTTTTTTGTCTGCACAAAACTGATGTGACACAACAGAGACACGTTTGTCACTGTCATCGGTGGATCTTATCTTATTGGCCGGCAGGCCGCTGAGTATCTGCCAAAATCAGTGTATATCAACAAACATATGTCAATAAACGGAGCTCATAAATACGGACTTGAGTTTTGGAGGTGCTGTTGGTGTGGTGCTGTGCTGTACTGTCCGGCTTCTCCTCTGTACCTCTTTGAATCAGGTGCTACTGTCTGTACTATGTATCATGTAAAACTTTATACTGTCGTGTCATCGTGCTGTGTTTGTGTTCGAAGCCAAACTGCTGACTCACCTCACACTGATAAGTGACTCTAAAACCTCGATTAGGAAAAACCAAACACAAACATGTCATCTCTAACAGCGCAGATCTCTGCTGCGCTCCTTTCGGCCGCACGGCTCTCAGATTTACAGGATTCACCGGCGTGTTTTTGTTGGTGCGGGTGGGGCTCGGAGCATGCGTGTTTGGGGATTTGTTCCCTCTCGGGGGGAAAAAAGGAGGATTCAGGTAAGAGACAGGGGGTGTGTATCTCAGCCCCTGTATAGTGAGCGCAGGCGTGCCTCACACCAGCCCTCGCCCCTTACCTGAGGGCCACTTAACTTTTCGAGTGGACTCTCCACACAGGGCAGCGTCACCATCGGCATGCCCAGCACGGACTCGGGGCGCTGGGCTCGCAGCGGAGGAGGACTCGGCAGCATCCGCTGGAAGTTGTTAATCACACAAGTCACCTGGAGAGAGAGAATGGGAAAGAGTCAGAGAGAAAATGATAAAGACATGAGGAGATTTAAAATATATATATTTCTATTTATAACATTAAAACAATAAACAAAGGATGCAGCATATTATCAGTGCATCACGCCACAGAATGAATAAAAAATCATATTGTCAGGGCATGTAAAGATAGCCTTTTTTTCAAGGTCATCTTAAACGTCACCATATGTGGACAAAACCAAAAAAGATGCAACAAAAAGATCATAAATGTAGTTTAATTGACATTTCATTCATACGCCCCTTTTTCCCATTTTGTCCAACCAAAGAAAAAAGAAAGAAAAAGATGCAACATAAATTTCACTTTTAGAGAAGCTTTGATCGTCTTCTAATTCCAAATGAAGAGCATTATTAGCGTGGGCAAGATTTTATACGAGATAAAAAAAAGAATTACGAAAAAATTAAATTAAAAATAAATGAATAAATAAATAATAATTACACAAAGAAAAATGCACAAATGTCAGAAATAATAGCTAAGTACAAATTTAAGAAAAGAAAAAAGAAATGAGAAGATTTGACCCTTTGCCAAAACCTGCATCCTCACGCTGACAGTCCAAGTAAAACACAGTGGGGACGGAGATTTCAACAAAGTAACCCAGCGAAACATACACACTGAACATCTCGATAGACTCTCACCAGAAACACAGCGATGGCTCCCCCGGTGAAGAATCCCGCCAGGACGTCCCCCCAGTGGTTGCGGTACTCAGCCACCCTGACCACGCCCACCAGCATGGCGAGGCAGAGCAGCGTGAGGCTGATGGTGGGCTTGGTCAGCCGCGTGCCTTTGGTCTTGAACACCAGCGTCACATACATCTGCAGAGAAAGCACACGGGAGGATGCGCACAGCGCGGTACAACAAGCAACACAAGACACACCAGCAGGTTTGCATCATTATATATATATATATATATATATATATATGTATATATCTGTACACATATAAATGTGTATTTCACATATTTAACTTTTGACTCATTCCTTGCTCATTTTTGGGTCATTAAATGATAACTGCGTAATGTTAAATCACCATCCCATGTTTGTGAGCGAAATCAAGCCAGTTTGCTCGGGTTGTAAAGGGTTAACAAAAGCACAAAGTTTGGCAGAGCTCCAACCTACCACTGTGTACACGGCGGAGTAGACGCTGAGCGCTGCGTCCTTGGATGGGAAGGATTTCCGTGCAGACATGACGATGAGCGGGTTGCCCGTGCAGGCGCGGCGCTCTGCGATGTACTGCATGGTGGACTGGCAGCCTAATGCTGTGTAGTTTGGGCGACAGGCAGACAGGAAGTGGGGCGTCTGGTTTCCTGTCACCACCTGGCCGGCATTGGCGAAGATGGTGGTGGTAAACAGGCCGAAGGCATAGACACCTGGGAGGAGAGGTGGCGGGTAGAAAAGGTGACGGAGAAAAGGTGTAAATAAAAAACAATAGAGAGAATAAAGTTTAGATAGATAGATAGAGTTTCTGGCTATTTAATTTATGTAATCGATGTTAATTTTATTTTCATTTTGTGCAAAACTGAAGCAACATTTTGTAAACGTTGATAAAACTCAACATGGAGCTGACTGTGTTTCCCCTGAGTGATGTCATGTGACTTCTCCTCTGATGATAACATCCCAGTAACCATGGCGACGGATGTTCAAAACATCAGCAGCTTTATTTCTGTTGCAGCCACCGCACTAGCCATCATTATTTCCAATCCGAGGCCACGTAGGCGTGTTATGGAGCCGTGATGGAAAGGCAAGCCCCTTATACATGGGAGTGGACACCTATGAGGGATTTCTGGGAGATGTAGTCCACGATTTCACAGAGGAATTGTGGATTCAAAACTTTCAAAACGAGTTATGTGATGCAATAACAGCTCTTGTAGCTCCTGCTGCATCATGAGGGAGCCAGTTCCTGTGACCTCACAGTGTCATGTGACCTCACAGTGTCATGTGACCACACAGCATCATGTGACCTCACAGCGTCATGTGACCTCACAGCATCTTGTGACCTAGAAAAGACTCAAAAGGGTTTCCACTGCAGTTTCTGAAATATGCTGTTTCTCGAATAGCCTGAATACCACCTCATGTGAGCATAAAAACTTTTCTGCCATATATGGGAGTTTTTTTTTTGTAAATGTGTTTCCATCAGGCGAATTTATATTATTAAATTCCAGTTTTCACACAATTTGAGGGTTAATGAAAACCCGCCCACAGATAGACATCACTGTGAAATAATGTTATTGTACATCTCTGAAATCTTTGCACATTGCTCCTCATTGTTCCTCATTCAACTCATTCCACAGTTTTACTCCACAAACTGAAACACACACACACACTTCATGGTTTAAAGATATATGAGAAGACGAAGAAAAGCACATTAGATGTATGACAGAGAACACATTAAAGCACTTTAAAATAAAACAGGTGATAATAACTTTTCCTTCCTTAAATAGCCCCAACACATTATTATCAGCTGAGGTGTGAAATTGCAACAAGAAGCCTCAGCTGATTCAGCCCAACAGGCAAATGATCAGACCGCTTAATATTCACTGGCGTCCTCCTGCCATCATCCTGAATATTTCACCTCACAGATTTTATCACAGTTTATCATCTAATTAACAGCTACAAGCTCGGCTTGACAAACTTGGAGGTGTTGCAGGTCACCTTCTTACAAGTCAACCTTTTCTTTCATGACGTTTTGATCTTTTTGATTTTGTGTATCACTCTTTCTGTCAGAAACCACCTCGACACAGAAATGCCCTTCACAGGTGCCCAAAGAGCAGAGGGGCTAACAGTCAACACTGTGCTCACCTAGGAAGCGTATTATGCGTCTCAGCAGGGGGTTGAAGTAGCAGCAGTCTGCAGTCACGATGGTCTTCTCTTGGGTTCCCTCTGCCTTGGTGAAGAAGGCACACAGCTCTCCAATAAGAATCTGTCAAGTTAAAAACATCAGTGGTTAACATACAAAGAATACTTTTTGTTGGTACATGTAGTACACTGACTTTATCCTGTTATATTACCTTTTCACACCACTGCAACAACACTCAAACACACCCTCACACACAGAGGGGCGAGTTTCACAGAATAGATTGCAGCCACTGATAGCACCGTTAAGTTACCGCCAGATCTCTGAGAACACTAATACTTTTCCATCAAAATTAGTGTGTGCACGTGGATTTGTTAAACAAGCGTAAACCTGCTAAAAATACACTACAGACTTCTTTCCCTTTGCCAGTAGAGCAGAGCTGTATCCACGGCTCTGCTGCAGACAGGTATGCCTTTCTGTGTGTGTGTTTTCTTTTTTGTTGTTTTACATTCAGCATAATGGACAGACCAGAGAACAGGTAAACAGCAAGAAGCATGAATGGGGGCCTGTGAAAACTTTACAGTGGATACTTTTAGAAAAATAAAATCTAAGAAATGTCCCCAAAATCCTAGAATAGTCCTAAAATCATGGAAATGTCCTAAAATCCTAGAAATTACCTAAAATCCTAGAAATATTGTCCTAGTCCTAGATATGTCCTGAAATTCTAGAAATGTCCTAAAAAAACATCCTAAAATCCTGGAAATGTCCTTAAATTCCAGAAACATCCTAAAATCCTGGAAATGTCCTGAAATCCTGGAAACAAGTATGTGGCTGCTGCGTCTGGCCACGGCTTTAAAGTGTTCTTCACAGGTAACTCATACGTGAGGAAAACAATAAATCAGTGCTTCAGGTCCAAAATTACACACCTCCACAATCATTTGACCACGATGATAAATCTGCATCAGCGCCAACTCTGTGCTGCTCACAGTCCTCTGCATTACTAATGATCTCAGAGCTCTTCTGCAAATGAATCCAATTAGACTTCATCATCATCTGTGTTATTGAGCGTGGACTCCTGGCTGTGGACGCAGTGAGACGTAATCTCAGTGAAATTTCTGAGATTGAAAACAGCAGCCACTGACACTGGGCGCTGGAGGTCATCAGGATTGTGGCAGAGGCTTTGGGCAGGTGATTGTTCTCAGTTCACTCCCTGTGAGTGTGAACAGCAGTACCTCTCCAGACTGATGATGCCTTAATGGACTGCAGCTGTGAGACTCGTCTGAACGAGAGCCCGCAGCACTCAGAGACGCTGGCACCCACTCAAACTTCGCTCCCTCAATGAGTAATTATCCACCACAGAGATTCGCTTCATCTTAAATCATCCTGACAGTTTCCAGGCTCCGCCCTGACAGTGGTGGGACCCACTTCAACACTGACCGTACTCCACAAACCCATAAACCTCCTTCTTCCTCTTTCCATATTTGACATCATCTCCCATTTATCCCCCACAGTGACAGTGAAGCGCTGCGGTCTGAGGAGCCAACGCAGGAAGAAGTGAAAGAGAAAAACAGAGAGACAAAGAGAGGGAAATGTTTCAAGTCGAGTCTAAAGCCGAGTCAGATGAGTTAATAGGATGCATGGGCCCAGTCGGTGCAGCCGTGCTGTGAAGTGCGTGCCCAGCCGAGTGCTTTCTTCCATTAGTGAAACACGACCCTGATGGCTGCTCCATGGCAACACTCAAAGCACTAACACAAGCATGAAATCAGAGCAGAGGGGGTTTAATTAGTGGCTCCAAATCAGAGATGTTAGGGGCCCCATCACACTGTGGACAAACCTTTCTGGGGCAATTAAAGACGGCATCGTGGCTGTTTGCATGGGGACTGCCCGGCTGCGAAGGGTTTCAGCATGTGTGCACCACACGGATGATGTTGGTGTGCCATCACTCCGGGACAAGCGCTCTTCAACACTTTATGTCAGGCAGAGCTGTAAAAAAGAGGCAGTTAGGCCTCTTTGGACGCACAGAGTAAAACCACTACACCTTCTTTTGTCCAATACTGTTATTCAGTGTGGATGTTGTTTCTGCTAATCTGTGACAGGCCTCTTAAAAGAGTTTTTCACTGACATAAAGAGGGCCTCGTGTAAAACTAGGCCACCTCTGCAGCAGAAAGAGGCAAATACTTTTGAAATTGGTTCTACATGACCAAATCAGAGAAAAAGGATGCTCAAAAAGTAGAAAACTACCAGGATGCACTGCACTGCTGTTTTCTGTCTCTCCCTGCATTGCATGTCTTTGTCATTTGTGTATTTTTTTTATAATTGTGCAAAAAATAACACAAAAAGTTGTAAACATTGCTTAAAACCCCCATCAAAGAACTTGGTGTCAAAATTTGAGCGTCATAACACACATTTTCAGCTGATCATGGTCGCTGAAAGAGACAGCGTTACAACCGTCCTGTAGTCTACCCTCACAAGTTAATCACAACAAACTCACAAACTCTGAGAGGGAATTAAAACATGTTTCTGAAAACATATAAGGCAAGAAATGTGCAACTCAGTAACCATACCTCGGTTTACATTTGAACAGCGCTGCCTATTTAATTTTAGTTAGATTGGATTTCAGTCCATTCTTGCGGGGCTGATGATGATAATATCCTTACAATTACTTTTCTGAATAATTATAATTATTCACTGTTAGAGATGAAAGAGTCTGTGAGAAGTTAAGCGACAGACTGAGAGTCTGAGGACAACAAAAGTAAAGTTAGAGTAATAAGAGAAAGAGGAGAAGAG
Organism: Plectropomus leopardus; assembly: GCF_026936395.1. Classification (NCBI taxonomy): domain Eukaryota; kingdom Metazoa; phylum Chordata; class Actinopteri; order Perciformes; family Serranidae; genus Plectropomus; species Plectropomus leopardus. Next base: position 32,980,125 of record NC_142193.1, read on the forward strand.
CATGGGGAAGGTAGAGGAGTGATGGGGTTGGGGGGTAAACTGCAGGGCTAAATTACTCATGCGTGGATGTGAATCATGTAGCGCATTATTCCAACCAACATTCCTAAATTATCTGTCCTCTCTGCAGCGTCTCTGCCTCCGCCAAGGACTCACTGTTAAATATGACGAGGTTGTCGCTGCAGTTTAGGGACAGGCGGATTATAATTCCTTGAAATTCGAGTGCTCATGTGGTCTGCACTGTGACAATGAAGAATGATGAAACACAGCGTCATGATGATTTCTAGAAAAAACAGGACTAGCTTAAAATAATAAATTAAAAAAGGGATGTGTAGATAAGGACGTGTGTTACAGGCGTACTCACATGCATGATTTAGAAGCAGAACAAGAGAAAGAAGTGAAGGAATGAAACATTAATACACACATGAGACCTGATTAGCTCTGCGTGCGTTCACACACAGCCTCACGTGCGCAGAGGAAGCTGGAGGATTGTGCTCTGTGTGTGTAAGTAATCACATCTCCATTTGTGTCAGTCGGTATCAGTCACATGTGAGCGTGTATTCAGACCCTTTTTATGAATACGTGCCAATTAGAAGACAATGAAGGGGATGTTTTACTGGAGATGAATGAAGAGGACTGTGGTGAGGCAGTGGGAGGATAAAGAGCAAGAAGAGCAAACTCCATATTTATATACAATTATTTTGACGCATCATTTTAGAAATTATTAGATATGCACATTCAGAGACCGGAGAGACAACAGTCAGGATATATGTTCATTCTCCACGTGATTATGATCCCAGCTAGCTTTTCAAAGTTAACTGCAAGACTTAATCATCGTGTAAAAGCGGCTTTACAAGTGTGTTTCTGGTTCTTTAAAGCCACGTCTGCAGACAAGAGACAAAAAGCAGACGTGCCATCATTATTATGTGGTAATGATGTCGATAAAGCTTCAAGGACGAATCAAACATCGTGGAATAAACCTAAACGAAGGCACATTGTTTGCATCAGTAGCTCCTCCTGCAACCAGCGACTGACTCTGTTCAGCCGTGTTACTGATGGAATTAGCAAAAATCAAGAGAAGACAACGGATTGAAACAGATGGAAATATAACGCACGCTGGACTCTGAGTCAGTATAAAAAAATAGGCCAAAGCAGTAAGAAGCCAAATACCCAAAGATCTACACTACTGTGGTTGTGATATGTGTTTTGATAGCTTAAAATATCCTATTTTCTTATAGTAGTAGTTTAGGTATACTTTATCAAGGGCCAACAATCTATAGTTTAACAAGATGATTTCACTCTGTGAGGATGCAAGGTCCTAAAGCCTTGGAACCCACAAAACAAGTGTTGGCATTGTATGTTTCTGCAAACCACAGATGTGTTTTTTTTGTAGATTATTATGTCGTGCATACATCAAAAATCAATGTTTCTTAATGTTTCAACACAACTGTGGTTAAGTTGTAATTATATTTGGACATAAAAATCATGTGGTTATGGTTAGGAAAAGATTATGTTTTGGCTTTAAAGGTCTAGCTTTTGGTGACACTATTTTTCAATCTTTTTTTTTATTTTTTAGATTAACAAACCTTTTGGCTCCGTATCATTTCAGCATGTCTGAAGGTAAAGGTCTTTATGGCCATGTGTAATGAATGCTAAACTTTAAATAGCAATAAAAAAACACCCAGTCATAAGTTAATTATTCATCAGTCATGAGAGTCTTTCTGAGGCATCTAATGCGGTTGCATCTCTTGTATTGTTCGTCTGCAGAGCCGTTTCTGCGGAGCGCAGCTCTGCAGCCGTAAGACCGAATGCTTCTGACAAGATTGGGAAACTCATTCATGTGTAAAGTACAAAGAGATGCCTGGCTGTCACTAGTGTCCCATTATCCGTCATCATCCACAGCGACCTCAATCTCTGCAAAGCAGCCCATACGTGAGATTTGGGCTAATGGATGATACGGGAGACACGGCACCTGTCCGAGTGCATCAGGATCACCATCTCCTTTACTCACGTGCTCCTCACCAGGACTGTGTGAATGGATGCTCACAGGAAACTGACTGAACACACCGAGTACCTTCACATATAAGAAGAAGTCCAATTAGTGAGTTAGTCTGACTTTAACTGGATTTTTTAATACATGTAAACATGTTAGTCTGACTGAATCAGACTGAATAGAATTTCTCTAAATACACAACACACCCAGATAATTTGATAAGAAGTCGAGTTATTCCCTCATGTAAACGCCTCAGCGAGACTTTAACCGGACTCGGCGTTCTGTGCGTGCTCCTAGTCGCTGCATCAGCCTGCCTCTGCGGTTAGAGATAGGGACTGTGTGTTATTTAAGAGGGGGAGGGGTGCTGCGAAAGGTGTCAGCCATTTTTTAAAAGTAAACACTGAGAAGGGACATGTGTTTTAAATTTTGGCTCAGGTGAGGGATATACAGCTTTAAAAGGTCGTATTTTATATGTATTTGAAATAATAAAGTCATAATATAGGTTCATATCAGACTGTATAAATAATATAGGTTTATATCAGACTGTTTAAGTAGGAACTTTAACTTTATAAAACCTCAGGGAGATATTTTTATTTATTCATTTTTAATTAAAGATTTTACTGAATCTCATAAAAAAGTTGCAGGGAACTTGCTGTGAATGATGTTGAAAGTTTTAATTTGATTAAACATTTGCTAAAAGGCATTTAAACACAGTTTTGTATTTGAGTTTGCTATATTCTTAAGTCTGAATTTCAACAGAAATATTTTCATTTTTATTGTAAATGCGTATTGGTTCCACATTTGGGTTTTCTTTCTCACTAAATACTAATTTCCTCTATCGACCCTAAAAAAACAACATCGGTCGACCCGTAGCTCGTACACGCAGACAACAGGAGCCCAGTTAAAAGGCCTAATGGAGCCGAGACTGGAGCTCCACTAAACACTGCATGTAAACACAACCGCTGACAAATCACGGACGACAGCATCTACTTCACCGACACGATGAAGACGACCGACACAAGAGCAGTCAGGGATGGACGGAGAGTTACTGTGATGATTGTGGATTAGATTATGGTGATACACACCACGGTGACTGACTCAGAGTCAGAGTCAGTTACCATGGTGGCTGACTCGGAGTCAGTTACCACAGTGACTGACTCAGAGTCAGAGTCAGTTACCACGGTGACTGACTCAGAGTCAGAGTCAGTTACACGGTGACTGACTCAGAGTCAGAGTCAGTTACCACGGTGTCTGACTCGGAGTCAGTTACCACAGTGACTGACTCAGAGTCAGAGTCAGTTACCACGGTGACTGACTCAGAGTCAGAGTCAGTTACCACGGTGTCTGACTCGGAGTCAGTTACCACAGTGACTGACTCGGAGTCAGAGTCAGTTACCACGGTGACTGACTCGGAGTTTGACTTAACTCTCCCTCTGGAACAGATGACAGAGGTTCTCTCCTCTCAGGGTTAGCATACTCAGAGTTTTCACATCACCTGCTTTCTGGAAAACCTCCACCAAACACGTGTTTATAGTATCACTATGGTTTATTCTCAGAAAAATTGATTTATTCCCTTTTACGGAAGCAAAAGCTCTCCATCATTGTGTTGCAGCATCACTAATCCCTCTCTTTCTCTCTCTTCCTCTTTCACCTCTCATTGTTTCCTCCCACTGGAAGGAAAAGTAGGTTAGAAATTCTTTGTCTCTCTTTTTCCATTTTTATCCTGTTCAGTTGCGCCCCCCCCCTTTCCCAAATCTGCTGTTACGCTCCTTAAAAAGCTGCATCAATGGGACTGCAAGCTGTTTAACCCTTTGAAACCTGAACAGATCGTATTAATATTTTGCAAAAACATGGGAAGAGGGCAACTTCAGAAGAAATGACCCCCCAAAAATCAAGAAATTAGTAACATGTTCAAATGACCTAAAACATAAAAAAAAAGAACAAAAAAGGTCAAAGTCAAAAACAAACAATCAAATACTCTGGGGCAAAAAATCTGTGAAATAATTTTAAATGTATAATTATGATTACAAATATAGTTTTCTGGACATTTTAAATATAATTTTCCAAATTCAGACACCTTAAGTAAATGAACCTTTGAAATCCAAGCAGATTGGTTTGATTTGTTTTGAAAATATGGCGAACAAAGGCAAAGGCCAACTTGAAAAGAAATGCCCCAGAAATTGGAAGAAATTAGTAAAAGGTGACGAGAAAATGACCTAAGATTTTATTTAAAAAAGAGGCAAGAATGATGAAAAAATTTTCCCCTAAAAAAAGGAAAAGATGTCCAGAAAGTATATGAAATACACTGAAATATATAATTTTATTTTGTTGGGTTAGCTTTGTTTTGTTGCTTATTTTCAGATTATTTTCTTTGAACTTTTTAGGGACCCTCTTGGAATGCAAGGAATTATTAGTATTTTTTTCTCCAATTAATTGCATTTTTGGAGGTCTAAACATGCTCAAAAACTCATGAAAAGAGGTATGCTCATCCGGCGCGGCGAAAAATTTCATATTTTGGTGGTTTCAGACATGGGCATGGCAAATGGCTCCACAGCGCCCCCTAACGTGTAGCCCAAATGGCTGGTTTCATCTACACAATTAGGAAATTCGGCACATGTATGTATCATGCCCAGACGCACAAAAAAGCTTTTTGACCCACCCCCCAAACCCAACAGGAAGTCGGATTTTGGTCTTCGCACTTTTGCTATATTGTCCGACAGGATTCATCCGATTGACTTCAGAATGAAAAGTTATCACAGGTCTGTGCATAACTGTTATGGTTTTCCCGTTATGTGGTGAACAATTTGATGTCTCACCATAAAAGAGGAAATTGTTGTAACTTTGGTGTACATTGTCTGATCTGCCTGAAACTTCATAGGTTTTATT